>NC_056732.1:244607251-244707251 GCF_019279795.1 Protopterus annectens | reverse complement strand
GTATGGGAAGTCTTGCAGCGGTTAGTGTTGTCGCCTCACAGCAAGAGGTTTTCCAGTTTGATCCTCGGCTGGGGTGCCTTCTGTGTGGAGTCTGCATGCCCTCCCTGTGGTCATGTGGGTTTCCTCCAAGTGCTCCGGTTTCCTCCCACATCCCAAAGACATGCTGTAGGTGGATTGGACACTCTAAATTGGCCCTAGGCATGAGTGTGTGCGTGTATGTTCCTTCCTTGGAAGGTTGGGCACCGGGCTGGCAACTTGACACCATAAAACTCCACTGCCAATCATGAGCAGAGAGGTGATCCACTGTGGCAACCCCTAACTGGGAAAAACATGAAAGAAGAAGATTCCATAGCACGGGCAGTCCCTGGGTTATGAACCTGTCCCGCCAGGTTGTTCTGTTGATTGTGGTAATGAAGTTTTGATCTCTGGAGCACGTGGTGCTGAGGGATTGGGATTTCTTTAGATGTAGCATTTCTAACAGAGCTGCATCTAATGAATTTAAAAAAAGTTGCACGGTATGTTGGGATCCATGATAAGTAAAATTATATCTCAGAAAATGAAATGAGACATTTTAGTGTAAGTTTTCTTTTCAGAATCTGCACAATCTTTGTGTAGTTCTGCTTAAAAAGGAAAAGATGTAAGGACTGATTAGGGATGTACCAACTGAGTTCGACCTTAACAAGGTGGGTCAATGATATTAACCTAGGTAACAAGATATGTAAGCAAATGAGTAACATAAAACATGAAAAGACAAAGGTGATGAGATAGCAAATAAAAATGATAACGCATTTAATTTTTCCTACAGGATGTTATTCGAGTACGACTTGCATTAAGTGTATAAACAATGCTTTCAGAAGACAGTGAATAAGTATCATTGGATTTAGACCAGCCCTGGCATCAGAAATATGAAGGACTCTAGGGACAAGTAATAGTACCTAGAAAAAGTATTTTTGGCAGGACTAGTGGGTTCACTTTTGTGAAATGCCTAAAGTTGGTGAAGTTAATCCTTAAGTATGTGCAGAGTATTATGTGAAAGCATAAATGCTCATATAATTTCAGAAGTATTCAGGTATTACAAATGAACAGCTATGCACAAGCATGTTTGAAGTTTTGAGAAATATCTAAGTCAAATGGTGCTCAGTGCCACTATTTATATTCAGTTTTATAAAATATAAAGGGATATTATATGCTTTCTAAATCCTTACATGGACACCCTAGGAAAGAATGAAAAAGAGGAGACATAACAAAAAGGGAAGTAGCACACACCAGGATTCTGCTGGAGGAGGTGGGAGAGGAGGGGTACTATATTTTTGGTGAGGATAGACCCTCCTATTTTTCATTTTGTTTTTATTTAAGAGGGAAGTTTAGGTAGGAAATAAGTTAGAGGGAGTAGGAGAGAGGACTACAGAAGGAGGGAGGTGAAGATGAATTTGTCACAAAAGTACCCCAGTCCACAAGAACATAAACGTTTCTGTTGCTGCATGATATTGCAGTGGAGGATCCCCAATTTTGAGGAGTGGAGGCCTGTGGTGGCATTGTGTTTGGCACTTACCAGAGCAGGGAGTCTTGCACACAATGAAGTGCATCCAGAACAGGTTAAAGATATCATCTATTACCTGCACTCACACATCCTTAGCCAATTCTTGAAGCTCATGGTATGCATAGTTTGCCAGGTTGTTCTGAGTCAGAGTGCCGACAGGATTGGTGCCACCCTCCCGATCCTGTGAGAATGTCCCTAGACTGCCAGAGAGATAACTTTCTTTGACTTGACCGGAATATGTTCATAGCATCTCTTGACCTGTGAAAAAAAATTAACTTAAATGGAAGAGAAAGAAAAAGACAAAGTTATGAATAACTAAAATAAGAGAAAATAAGAGAAGAGAGTAGAGAGGCAAATAAAAATGAAGACAATAAAGTAACGCATAATGTAACATATCAATGTTTTCTTTATTAACAGACATGTCTTATTTTTGTTAAATCTTTGTTAAGAAAAAAATATTCTAGAAAATGGTACTGGAAGCCTGTGAGCAATCAGTTTAAGGATATGAAATGGTTATGATTTTTTACATTTGGAGTCTACCGATAATAAAGAAATAAGCTAGTGTAACATAAGAAATGATAACACACCTGACATATCTTGCAGTATGGATTGTGCTGAACTTGTGTACTGAAAGCACATTACTTCTTGTATTATATTTGTGTATGAATTACTTCTGGATTTACACTTACATGCTTACATTTATTAAGCAGCAATGCACAGAATTTATTCTTGTACTTGCGCTTGTATTGAATCTGTGTCCTTATTTATGTAACATTTGTACTTAATCCCTTAATCTGCTTACATGTATTAAGCAGCAAAGCAGCATAGCTCAGATTTTCATGAAGTGTTTGTACAGAATCATTCTATAATACCAAATATTCATGAAGTCTATGCTCTGATTCTCTCTATAATACTAAATATTTCTTGTTTACTGCAAGTTGAACTAGAAGGATATCATGACTTCCTTCAAACTTTTACATTTTTATATCTGCATACAACTTGTCTATTTGGGGGATAGGTACTTTCTTCAATCTTTGCATATATTTCCACTGAAGTTTCTGCTTTGCACTATGCCTTGCATACCTTATCTGCAGTTTAAGTAATATTATGAAGTTGCTGTAAGCAACTCATTTTTAAATTCCGTCAAAGAGATAAGCTGGAGTTTATATCCGTTCACTGAAAAGGCTGAAGTTCGGACACCATATGTTCGAACTTCTAACCACAAAGTACAAAAACATCGAAGTCTTAGAACAGCGATTTTTTTTCCCAGGGGAAAAAAATCACTGTTCCAAGAAACACACACACACACACACACACACACACACACACACACACACACACACACAACACAAGCACACCAAAAAACAGCAATCCACACACAAACACTTAAAATCCTACATCTAACCCTACACGAAACTGTACATACACTACTATCTATCCACTTACCTTAACCCAAACCGTAACCCTAAGGTCTGGCACTATCACACACTCACATGACCCGAGCCCTAACTCTAACTCATCTATCCCGCCCTAACCCTAAAGTCTGTCTCTATCGCACACACACCTCACCCATGCCCTAACCCTAACTCACCTAACCTGCACCCTAACCCTAACATCCACACAATTGCACACTTACCTGAACCCGACCTGTAACCTCCCACCACAATCCTGATAATCGCGAAGCCAGAGAAATGGCCCACCAAATTCTTTCCCTGGGAAAGAATTCAGTGTTCCGCGGCTTCATGATAATCAGTGTTCGAACTTCACAGTTCGAACATCTGGTTTACGATCGTCAGCCGTTTCGACGAACTGATAAAACCCGATAAGCTGTATACAGACATAAAAATGTAACAATTTGAAGAAAGTCGTGATATCCCTTCCAGTTTAACTTTCAGTAAACAAGAAATATTTAGTATTAGAGAGAGAATTAGTGCATACACATCAATAAATTATGTCTTTTGCTGTTTAATAAACATAAGCATATATGGGAATTTGGTGTAAATGCATAAATAAATAAGCAGGCAGAGCATTTCTTACTAATCTCTGTGCTGGTTATTCAATTCCTACTTTTACCCTCGCCCCCTCTCTGCCTAGCATGTGGTGGCTAACTGAGGTCACACATCTTGTATGAGTTATTAATTTGGAAAACATGACTGTCTCCTACAATTATCATATTATTTGGTTGTTTTTGACTTACACAAAAAATCATTCCTTTAAAAACTGTATCCTTGTAGTACAAATAAGTCCTAAACTAATAATTGCAGTATATGAAATTATGTGACAATGAAAATTTGTTAATATCTGTTTGTGTATTAATACAAATGTATATGTATGTGAATATATATAGATATATATATATAGATATATATATATATTTATATATACACACACACACACACACACACACACCTATATATATATATATATATATATATATATATATATATATATATATATATATATATAAGAGTGTGAGTCACTGCACTGGATACTCAAAACAAAAAACTTCAAAAGATCAAGAAAAAGTCCTTGATATTCAAATGACTGAAAAAATAAGAAAAATCAAAAAACCAGTGTTTTTGCAGGGGATCAATTCCCCTTGCACCTCCCAGCCCCCTGTCTCCCTGCTAATTATATATGCTAACTCCTTGATCGCTCTTCAATGGGGAAAGGGCAAAATTCCCAATCCCCAAATAAGCAAGCTGGCATATTCCATCAGCTTATTTTTTTATCATCTATGCCCACTTATTTTCTGTGCAATGATCACATAATTCGACCAGCTCACTGCCATTCATATATATATATATATATATATATATATATATATATATATATATATATATATATATATAGATAGATAGATAGATAGATGAAGTCACTCACCATACAGATGTGCATCTTAGTCATGAGAGATTTCAACTATTCTCCCATCAACTGGGAAACATACAGAAACATAAACATGCTTGCCCAAAGGTTCCTGGACTTTGTCAACACAAATGCTCTGGAACAGATAGTTTGCACCCACACAAGGGGCTCAAATGTCCTAGACAGAGTACTCACCAACATGGAAGGGGTGATTCCATCCCTGGTAATGTTAGACCTTAAATCAGATTTGTTCCAAGTAACTATTGGACCTGACATCCTTACAGGAACAAAAAAACTAAAAATTTGTTCCCAAGCAAATTACTGCCTACTGAGCTATGGTATACAATTTTTTATACCCCCTGCAATCACAAACAATAATGATTCATAGGGGTAAACCAATGCCCTGTATAAACACTTAAACAAATATATAGACTCAGCTTTACCTGACCAGATCAAAACCAGGTCTTCCCAAAAAAACAAGCCACCTTAGTGGACCCCAAGTGTAAACAGGTTATATAACAGGAGGAAGGAACTGATATCTAAGAACAAAAAGGAACTGACTCAGCAGAGGAAGAATTCCCTCCACAGCCTGAACAAGCAAATCAGAAATCTTGTTAAGTCCCTTAAATAGAACTGTGAAGCTGAAATAGCATCCCTAGCCAAGGATAATCATAAAGCATACTTTAACTATGTCTGAAATCTAAAAGGAAATGTCCAACTATGTGCCAAACTGGTAGTGGATAGCACTAGTCATACTTTGCTGGAGGAAATTGCTAACCTGCTAGCTGACAGATGTGGCATAAACCCCCTCTCCCATCCCCACCAGCCATACTCCAAAGCATGCCTAACACATGTCCTCTGCCAATTATCTCTAGAGATCTGGTCATATCTTATCTCTCCAAGGCCAAAAACATGGTCTCTGTGGGACCAGATAACATCCCAGGTTGCTTACCAAGCAATCTAAAACAGGACCTAGTGGACCCACTTGGTATTCTCTTTAACCATAACCTGATAACTGGCTTTGTTCCAGCAGAGTGGAGAACAGCAACAGAAATCCTCTTGTACAAAGGGGGCCATCAACCGACCCTGGGAACTATAAACCCATAAGTCTAACCAGCCTCATCTGCAAGACCATGGAAAGAATCATCATGGATCTTATCAACAAGGACATAGCTGACCTTTGAACTCTAGACTCAACTCAGTTTGGCTTTGTTAAGGGTAGATCATGCTTATTAAACCTAGTAGACTTCTTTGAGAAAGTCACCAAAGCCATGGATGAAGGTAAGACACTGTGTATCGCCTATCTTGACCTAGCCAAGGCTTTTGACATAATCCCCCACTCAGGTATCATTGAGAAACTCTCCCATCTGGGGATCAACCCTTACATCATTAGATGGGTAGCCAAATGGCTCATTGACAGAACACATACCGTCAAAGTTGGCGACTCCACCTCTACCAGCAGACCCATCACCAGTGGCGTGCCACAAGGATCTCTGTGGGCCCTTTTGTTTGGAATCTATTTCTCAGAAGTACAGACTGTAGTAGATGGCCTTTGGCTTTCCAAGTTCACTGATGATTGCAAACTGGGTGCAATCATTAAGTCCCCCAACAATGTTAACATATTATAGGAGTGGATAACATAGGCAAATGACTGGTGCCAAAGCCACAGTCTAAAACTAAATACAAAAAAGTGCATTATTATCTCCTTTGGCAAAGCTGAATTCCCTGATAATTAAAATATTGACAGTACCTTCCTAAGTTCAGATCCAGTGCTGTGATATCTGGGAAATCAGGTTGATAGCAATCCGAACTTTGACCACCAAGTTTCCACAGTGGTAAGAAAAGCTTTCTATGTTGTACATTTCATAAGTAAGGGCATGGCATCTAGGTCTAAGGACGTTATAACTCCACTTTACTCAACCCTCATCAGACCATAATAGAGTACAATGCTCCTTTTTGCATGTACCTATGCAGACACCTGCAGCAGCTGGAGAGACCACAAGTTTTCTCACCAAGAAAGTACAAGTCTTCCAAACCATGACCTACATGGATAAACTGAAAGCCCTGTCACTATACTCTGCACCTTATAGGCTGCTGAGATGTGACTTGTGCCTGGCCTACAGTGCAGATTCCATCCCTGTCCTGATGGAAATGCTGCACATTCGCAAATCAGATAGCACAATAGTCACTTACTCTAGGGATCTTAACCTAGCCTGTGACAAAAACAAAACATGCTGGAGATACAGATATATCTCACTCTGGAATAAACTTCCAATTCACTTGAAGCTGCGCTCCTCACTGACCCTATTCAAGCATAATCTAGACAAATGGATGGGAGAAAGCAAATTCACCCCTGTGGTGGCACCCATGTACCTCGTGGACAGGAGTAGTTGGTATTGATCACAGATTTGCTCTGCAAATTATGTCCATCTGAGCAAGGAAAATTGGGGCAACAGGATTAATATGGCTAGACTTGAAAGGGCTCTAGGGCCACTAGCCTAGTAACCTATAGGTTCATAGGTTCATAGGTTCATAGGTTCATACTAGGCTATCTGCCCAAGGGCATTTATAAGCCTAGCCCATAGTTATGTGGCTTTCGCCACCCCTTTAGTTTGAATAAAAACTATGCCTATCATTTTGCTGTGCCTCTGTCAAGCAGTGACGCTGAAGTAATCCCTGGGGTATATCTGCAATCTCCCATCCATTGGTCAAGATTCCTCTTGAACAAGACCAGAGAGGTGCTCTGCCTCACATGTACCGGGATTTTGTTCCACAGCATAGGGAGTCTCTGGGTGATGAATCTGTCCCTCCAGCACGTTCTATTTATAACCGTGTCAAGGTTTAAGTCTCCCGCCCTTGTGGTTCTGAGGGATCTAGATTTTTTGAGGTGAAGCATATTCATCAAATCTGGGTTTGACATGGCCTTATATGTCAGGCACAGGTCTATGAATCTATGAACCTGTGAATCTACTGAAGTCCAACAACCTGTGACCTCTAAGTCCAAACAGCAGATGCATGGAGCAGAGGAAAATTAGTGTGTTGCTTCTGTCTATGCATTGCAGCCTACTGTATACTTCAGAACTAAGGTAAAACTAAACTGTATCTGTAGGTACACTTTGATGGAAAAATTCTCAGAATTTTCTGAATGTAGGCAGCACTGGAAATCATTTTACCAGCATAAGTCACTCCAGAAAAAAAATTACCCTTTCATCAGAATCCAGGGGAAATTGTTTCTTGTTTCTTATAGAATTTAAAAGTAAATCACCCATCTCTCTTCCTTCTGCTTTTCTACTTCTAGCCAGGGCAATAAGAATTGTAAACATCTGAGGAGTCCTTCCCCTAACATATTTCAAACTGGCTTTTATCTCTTGAACTTTTTCTGCCTACTGTTTTCACTAGACACAGTCATTCTCTTGTCTGTATAACTATTTCCTGTCTCTTTGCTCTGTTATTGCAGGACAACTTAGTCATTACCTAAGTCCTTTCCTTATTGTCTTTACTTGTGACAGCATTATATTAAACACCCTTTGTCTGGCATCAGCTACACTACATTATAGCAGTGTTAGACTTGCAAACTGATTAAAATTTTCCCTCCCATGTTGTTTTATTCAACTAAATACTTCGGCTTGTAAACAATCTTACCTTGCATTTCTGACATTAAAGATAGGTTTTCTTGTTTCACTGAGATTCAACCCATTGCTTCTCTTTCTTGCATGGATCCCCACCAAGGTTCAAATCCTGTTTCTTCTCCTTGCCTGGATCCCCACTGAGGCGCGACCCCTGTTTCTTTTCTTTGCCTCAAGCCAAATCAACTCTAAAATGTTATCAATAAACACACACATTCATTCTGGCCACAGTACTCAACCAAGTCCCACAACAACCAACAATTCAGAGAGTATAGCTAACAAATTCAACACCCTTTATTCAAACAGTAACTTCACTCATAAAAGACAGAGGCCAGGATTCACAAAGCCTCCATGTAAGAATTAACATGTCTTACACAGAGGCTGCAGTTAAATGGTATGACGTCAGCATGCCATGCATATACATGAGGGCATGCTGAATCACACCCTAGGCTAACACAGTCCATGTAGGAAAGTAGGGGGCATGTCCGAATGGCGAGTTCTGCAAAGGGACACGCCCCCAGAAGAGTCAGCGTCCTGAAAGTAACCTCCCATGAGCGAGTCTGCGGAAATGTCAAGAAACACACCACACATGCCCCCACAGACTATACACCCAACTGTAATGTAAAACGTAAAAATAACAGTTTAATTTTTTTTTATAATTTCAAAAATGTTTGCCCATAGTTGCGCTCCGTTGCGCGGGTGTGCCCTCCGCTCAGCCACAGTTAGCAGTCATTGAAAAGCATATAAGATCTAAATATGCAAATTAAGCCAAGTAGCAATAGCGTAGCGGTAGAGACGTTGGCTAAAGAGGAGGTAGTCACGGTTCGAGCCCCTACAACATCATTTTCTATATTTAGTTAAATAAGCATGAAACAATCCCCTGACATATATGTATATATATATATATATATATATATATATATATAACTATAATTTAAGTAAAATGTAATGAAATGGGCCACACATTTTTGAAGAAATCTGAGACAATAAAATAAAAAAAAATGTTATAAGTGCCCATAGCTGAGCTGTGCTCTAACAAGCTGAGTATGACTGCTTGCAGGTGAGTAGCGGTTTAACAGGTGTACTATGAGTGCCCCGGAGTTGAGCAGCGCTTTAACACGCTTAAAATGGGTGCCCGTAGCTGAGCAACACTTCACACAGCGTAATATGCGTGCTCATAGCCAAATAACGTGTTACCCAGCGTAAGCCATTTGCGTGGAGCTGCGCAGCGCGCCAACCAGTTTACTGGTGGGCAACGTTGAGCAAGCTGTATCAAAACCACCTTTACACAGACACACCTCCTAGCCTGTCTAGACAGTAGTAAAATAAAAAAAAAGCAATGTCCAGGGTCGAACCCAGGATACTGTGCACCATAGTCAAAGTACTAAACCACTAAGCCATGACAGTTGTACTGAGAAATGCAGTATTAGCATATATATATAGGAATGAATGGAAATAGAAGCATGACAAAGCAGGTTTTTATAAGCGGATATATGTCCAAAATGGCCAATCACAGATAAGTGCGGGAAAACGGGCATATATTAGCCCCATAGGCGGGAATACACAGCATAACTGATTGTGAAACACATTTGCAGTCAGGATGGCAGGTGTAGGAGAGAGCAGTCACTTCCAAGCACAGAGGTGGGGTGTTGAGGAGTCCAAATATATGGTTTGGCTCCTAGTCCACGATTATGAGGCTCAACTCATGCAGGTCCAGGTTCCCTGGCGTGCATACAAGGCAGAGGCGTGGAACCGGTTGGCGCATGATCTCACCAGTGCCACAAGCATACCAAGGACTGGTGAACTGGTCCGTCACCACCATGCAGACCTGAAGAGACGTAAGCAGGACCAACTGAACCGTTAGATCCAAGAGGCCCAGCAAATGCCCAATGCCCCACTACTTAGTAAGTATCCATATAATTAAGTATGTAAGAAATTTATCTTAGCCTATATTATGGAGATGTATGTTCCAATATTACTTCATTTATATCACAGCTGCAGGTGTCCATTCTATGAATCGTCGAGCCTATGCTGATAGGCTGGTGCGGTTGCGCCACCAGGCAGGTTAGTAATTATTTTGATGGAATTGTTATAGAATATAAGTGAGACAGCGTGTAAAAGAGTTCAGTGTAGTCACATATTAATAAAGTTCAAATAAGCCTAGAAGAAAGATTCTGCTTGTACTGTATGATTAGATAAGTGATGCAGCCTGTAATCCAGAAATAAACATTAAATAAGTGTCAAATAGAGATTTTCCACCTGTATTGTAATATCAGATAACTGCTTCAGCCTGAAAATGACTGGTGAACAATCTACAGAGGATAGACATGTGTCAAATACATCCCCTTTTAAAATCTGCCATATGAAATAAGTGAGTCTGTTGGAAAGGATTGTTGTAACCAAGTAAGAAATGTTAATAACGCCTAGAATTAAGTGCCATCTTGAAATGTAAAAATAAAACAAGTGAGAGTGTGAGAAAGAGGGTATGAATTGACCAAGAAAGCTGTAATAAGTCTGGAATAAAGTTATACTGCAGTCAGTACATAATTAAATGAATGAGAGAGCACAACCAAAGAGTGAAATGGGTGTAATAAAGTACTGAACCTGGAATGTGTCTGTCCCACAATTTGGATATGTTGCTGTACCCTTGCAATATGGAGATAGTATGGTTGTATGAAATACTGAACATCCACAGTTGTCTAGAGCCATATACATCAAATGTAGCAGGATGCTCTACCTGAACACAGCCAGATATGAACAAGTATGAATAAAAATGGAATGTATATTAATGTAGCAGTAATATTCCCACCATCAACATTCCCAAGGTTACATATAGGAAACTGTATTAAGACATGTAGGGTATATATATCTGCAGCTACTAGAAATGTACAGCATATGTATAGGTAGTTTAAGTTGTTAATGTAATATTTCTTCACCCTACCCTATTTCACAAATAATGCCATTCCACACCAAACTGGGTATGTGTATTCACAATTAATTCCCATGGACATTTGTCCTGTTAGTTCATACATATCTGCATGTACGTTGATGCATGTGCCCTGTTCACATATCCAAACCTGATGGCCTGTTGCCATCAATCAACCCTGCATGCTGTTGGATTGTGTACTGTTGTTCTAAATATGCATGTGTTATGCTTGCTGTTCAATGTTTGGAATTCATGGGTGTTTGGTTAATGGGAATACTGATGCATGCTGTAACAACTAATTTTCAATGTGGTTGTTTGTTACTAACCCAAAATGTCATAAACTACTGCTAAACATAGGTCAAGAGGGAAGGCGGGTTCCAGCTGACCCACCTCTCCCACCTCAGCTGGTGAGTGCACCTGGTACTAGTGCCCAGGCCGGAACCTCCTCCGGTGGCCCTGTGCCACCTTCGGGTGGAAGCACTGCAGGGGATGGGGCTCGTCCCCCCTCTGCAAGCATGGCTGGAGGAGAAACTCCACTCACCCTCCAAAGTGCCCGGTCTGTGGTGCGTAGTGAGATCAGGCATTCTGTGCTTGAACCCCTACGTCAGCTTGAGGCAAGAGTGGCACAACTCATAGGTGTGCCTGCCCGTCCTATACAGCCCCCAGCACAGCCCCATCCTGAGCAGTGAAGGCGCAGTGGTAACTGCCCATGGGTGGGGATCTCAGTTCCACTGTTGCCATCTGTGGGCCCATGGGCTCGTGATATCCAAACATCCGTCCCCGTCAATTGTGTTCCCCCTCACGTGTCATACTCCGCCCCTGTATGTGTCTTGTTTGTCTTGTCTGTTAACCTCCCCAACCTACCTCCCCAAATATACCTACTTCCTGTACCTCACATTCTACTCTCACCTGAAAAAAAATAAAAAAAGGGCACTCTGTTCCCACAAAAAAATTACGCCCCATACATAGCTGCCCATTTTGCAGACATGTCTGCTGGACATGTCAACTGATAATTAAAATTGGCTGTACAACATATTTTGTTGTCCTCACCCCTCTCTCAGGGGTTGAAGGTTTCAAATTTCACACCAAATTACACACATATGCACAGCTGTTGCTGATAAAGAAATGGGCAGCTATGGGCCTTCCCTACATCCTTCCTGCAAATCCCGAGCTTGTTTTCCTACTGTCCTACCCTCTTTGTGCCCCCTTTTTCACCACTTTCCTATCTCCCCATTTTCTTTTCTTTAAAAGAAATCAGCGTGGGTTTTAGCGGGAGTGTGCTTGTGTGTGCTTAGCTAAGTGTGTGTGTGCGAAGCTAAGTGGCACTGCGCATGCGTGAGCACCGAGCAAACCAGCGCAAACCCGCTTACAACTGCTTAAAAGTGCCTTAGTCACTCTGAATGACAAGGCCTGTAGTCTGCTCAGCAGAAAAATAAAATTCCCCTGTCAGTCTCGAACCCAGGACCTTGGAAACACTAGTCTACATGACTTACCCCTAAGCCATGCCTGATATACTAGAACTTTGTGCTGAAAGCAATATATCATGAAATAAAAGGACTGAATGTAAAGGGAATATAGGAAGGCTTTTACACAAAGCTTGTTTCTTGTATCTTTACTGGAAATTTGTGCGGGAATTGCATTACATTACTGTGATAAGAGAAACAGCCATGCTAGTAGGTACTAATGTTACAGTAACACCTTGCAAACCCCACAGAGTATCAGAGCAGGATAAACACCACCATATTTGAATAGGTAAGAGGCCAGACCTCCCAACTGTGACTGATTTACAGGGATGTCCCTGATTTGCAAGCATATGTTAACTGTGCCCCACTGACTCCCTGTGAAATGTACTAACAGTAGTCAGAAAGGTGGGGAATCCCACGTAATGGTAACTGTGAATAAGTTAAAGTAGACACTACTTGCATGTCAGAAATGGTGTAGTAATACTTATGCTCAAAATACCCCACAGTCACAACTGCAGAATATCTGCAATATATCACAGGTGTATCCCACTGATATGTACCATTCCCTGAGGCTGCTCAAATATATAGCTGAGAGTATCTGAGGCCTGCAAGTGTCAGAAACACACAGGCATATCAGCCTATCTGCTGTTACACACTCTGTGAATAGCTGTAGAACTGCTTCCACAAGCACACCCTCATGTAGGAGTAAAACCCAGAAATATCAAAGGATGTAGCCATCTAATAAACTAAGGACAGTATAGCAGTTTACAAGCACTGCATGTGCCTGATATTCATAACTGCTGCTCAGCAGCAAAATAAGATACCCTTGTAAGTGTCAAACCCCACACCTTGGCCTCACCAGACTGCATGCAGTGCCACCAAACCACACCAAACATATAAGAAATTGCTGCTGAAAGAAATATATCATGCATTACAAGGAGTGAATGTAAATGGAAAATAGGAAAGCCATAGCAACACATTCCAGTAAAGACAAATAGCAGGCCTTCAAGGAGTGAATGTAAAGGCTAAATAGTGAAGCCAAAGCAAGAAATTGCAAGAGCTACTGTTGTATACCAGTTAATCCACAAGTCCCACAGCAAAGTACATACTCCCATGTAAACAGTATTAGCATTATTAGGTGTGAGTTAGCATACACATTGAGAAGAATGAACTGGAAGAAGCAACAGTCAGGTTTCAGTACAGCATGCATTTCAACCTCAGATATGAGAGACATACCAACCTCTTGGCTCACACAACAGTGTCCACAGCAAACCAGCATGGTCCCCACCTTGAAAAAATGAAAGGCCTACGCCTACCTAACCTAACATTTTATAGCACTGTCCTGAAATCATAGTGAGAACTGCAATTACCACACAGCAGGCTGCATGCCATTAGTAAATGCTGGCCAACAATTGGTGCAGAGGCCATCACATGCATATGTGCAGATACCTACAAAAGCAGCCTGTACTCCCAGTCCACACATGCAATAATATCATTGCAGCAACTGGAGGGAGAGAGTGAGACAGAGAGAGAGAGAGAGAGAGAGAGAAGACAGACACAAAAAAAAAGCCATCAAGACAGCAGCAAGCCATCCAGCAGCAAGCCAGCCAGCCAGCAGCAAGCCAGCCAGCAAGCCATCCAGCAGCAAGGCAGCCAGCCAGCAGCAAGTCAGCCAGCAAGCCATCCAGCAGCAAGGCAGCCAGCCAGCAGCAAGCCAGCCAGCAGCAAGCCAGCCAGCCAGCCAGCAGCAAGCCAGCCAGCCAGCAGACAGCCAGCAGCAAGGCAGCCAGCCAGCAGCAAGCCATCCAGCAAGTCAGCCAGCAGCAAGCCAGCTAGCAGCAAGCCAGCCAGCAGCAAGGCAGCCAGCCAGCCGCAAGGCAGCCAGCAAGCCATCCAGCAGCAAGGCAGCCAGCCAGCAGCAAGCCAGCCAGCAAGCCATCCAGCAGCAAGGCAGCCAGCCAGCAGCAAGCCAGCCAGCAGCAAGCCAGCCAGCCAGCAGCCAGCCAGCAGCAGGCCAGCTAGCCAGCAGCAAGCCAGCCAGCCAGCAGCAAGGCAGCCAGCCAGCAGCAAGCCAGCCAGCAAGCCAGCCAGCAGCAAGCCAGCCAGCAAGCCATCCAGCAGCAAGGCAGCCAGCCAGCAGCAAGGCAGCCAGCAAGCCATCCAGCAGCAAGGCAGCCAGCCAGCAGCAAGCCAGCCAGCAAGCCATCCAGCAGCAAGGCAGCCAGCCAGCAGCAAGCCAGCCAGCAGCAAGCCAGCCAGCCAGCAGCAAGGCAGCCAGCAGCAAGGCAGCCAGCGAGCAGCAAGGCAGCCAGCCAGCAGCAAGCCAGCCAGCAGCAAGCCAGCCAGCCAGCAGCCAGCCAGCAGCAGGCCAGCCAGCCAGCAGCAAGCCAGCCAGCCAGCAGCAAGGCAGCCAGTCAGCAGCAAGCCAGCCAGCAAGCTAGCCAGCAGCAAGCCAGCCAGCAGCAAGCCAGCCAGCAGCCAGCGAGCAGCAAGGCAGCCAGCCAGCAGCAAGGCAGCCAGCAAGCCATCCAGCAGCAAGGCAGCCAGCCAGCAGCAAGCCAGCCAGCAAACCATACAGCAGCAAGGCAGCCAGCCAGCAACAAGCCAGCCAGCAGCAAGTCAGCCAGAAGCAAGCCAGCCAGCCAGCAGCAAGCCAGCCAGCAGCCAGCCAGCAGCAAGCCAGCCAGCCAGCCAGCAGCCAGCCAGCAGCAAGCCAGCCAGCCAGCAGCAAGCCAGCCAGCCAGCAGCAAGCCATCCAGCAGCAAGCCATGCAAAAAAATCTGTCAGCAACAAAGGTAATGTAAACTACATAATCTAATAATCAACATACTGTGAACCCTCCATATGTGTTAGCAGTCTGTATCTATATGTATATGAGGATGTGCATAGAGCAAGGGACATACTGCAACTGTTAGTGAAGGCTGGACATACATATGTAGTTGAGGGTTGCTATGTGCACATATCAATGTAGGTTGTAGTACAATGTACAATGTACAATGTAGGTTGTACAGCAATGGATGTTTAGAAGTATGTTAGTGTGTGTATGTGTATGTGTATATATAAATATATGTATATGTATATGTGTGTATATATATATATATATATACATAGAGAGGTATGTAGAAATAGATAGACATATATAGATAGATAGATAGATAGAATATGTATATACATATATATGTAATAGACACATACATATATAGATATCTGTAGATACATACACATATACAGACAGATATGAATGTCTATAGATATGTGTGTATATGAATATCTCTCTCTCTCTATATATATATATATATATATATATATATATATATATATATATATATATATATATATATATATATAGACTGAGAGAGGCACATGTGGGCAGATGTATTGCAACAGGTGCCTGGTGACAAAGGTATAGACTGAACACCAGTGTGGATACTGGAGTACCATACCCCATTCCAAAACACTTTAACCACTAACTACTACATAGGTGGTTGCCTGCCTACTACTGGAGGTGTCAGAAGGGAACATGGGAAACAAGTGTACAATAGCCTCCCCTTTGATATCCACAGTGGCACACTAGTCTTGTAATCCCTGTACATGGTACATGTCATCACAAATGGTGTGTCAGCTAGGGAAATTTAGGTCACTGTACGCCTCTACACCTCACAATGTCCTACATGGTGTGTACCTCCCATGACAACTACAGCAAGGGTAAAGGACAGAGACATACCTAACAAAGAGTGATAATGCCCTCAAACACATTCCCTATGCAGAGTGACTGACAAAACCACAGAGTGCCTTTCATACTACCTACACAGAGGTTACCACTGCTGGATATACAGAGATATGTCACACATATACCAGTTGTCCAACCTCCATGGTAACACCTCACAATCTGTCCAGCCTAAATGACCCATGACCCTCATCCTTGTCACTGCAGTAAAGAGCACATGCTGGAGGTACAGGTTGCTATCCACAAATAAACCATACCCTGGACTAAACCACCCAGCATTAACAAGCAAGGCTCCTTATTAGTAGATGTCAGACATACCCGTGATTAATGTTATGCAGATAGGTAATATGCTGTATGAGTCACCTCTGTGTAACTGTGTGACAGGAGCAAGTACAATCACATTACATGTGTCCCAAGGGGCAGGGTAGTATAACACTATGCTGCTGTAGGCCCAGGGCCAACAGCATAGTACCTACCTATGACACAATGCACACACATGTAGTCATTGCAATACCAACTATGTGAGGTGGAATGAGTGTGCCACTGACTGTGTGCAAGGTCTGTAATGGTGTCATTGCTCAGCATAACGTTGTGTCTGTCATGGTAGTGTGTTTCCTCGGTGTGAGGCCAGAGAAAGATGTGTCACTTATTGGGATACAAACATACTACATTGCCATATGTTGTGCTGTGGTTCTCTGTATATGACTGCGGTGTAGGTAGGGGTATGGCAGCAAAGACTAGGGTGGATTACCATTGAAATTGTAACTGTGCATTGCATGCATTGCATGGGATGACAATATTCCCCATCCGTTAGCTTGATACATACCCCCAGTGTGAGGTTGCGCATTGGACCTCAAACAGTGTGCCAAGTGCTGGTGTATACTAGTTTGTTGCATGGACTGTGGCAGGCACTGTCACACAGTTGTTGGCTGAGCACTGATATGTGTTAATTTACATGTGTATCCCCTCATAGACAGACAGATGCTATATATGGCAGTTCAGTGATATCAGTACAGTAGAGTATTATGTGTGCCATATTACTTGCTCACATATTTTTCTTTTCCTTCCAGGGCGATGGTGCATCTGCGCAACCCCTGTTATTCAGCTGCAGAGGATGAGGAGATACACCAGAGCCTGGTGCGGGATTTTTCCACACTTTTTTCCCACACTAGCCAGAACCAGCAGGAGAGGGCTGCACTGTGGCAAGACCATGTCCGTCGGGTAAATGACATAGGCATGCATAACTGGACATATGAGCAGTACGCCATCACTGCAGTGATTTAATTAGAAATGTCCATCAGTGTGCGTCTGATATCCACAGACAACAGCTTGCCACAGGTGGTGGGGTACCTATCCACCCCCCCTCACCAGACTGGAGGAGCTCCTCCTAAGTGTTGTGGCTCCAGCCCAACAACAACAACATCCACAGACATGTGTCATGATGGAGGCTGGAGCCACCCAGCATGTGGACATGGAGTGTGCAGGTAACATGCTATATCTGTAGTTGAGTGTTGTCTGCACTGGTAGTTTATGCATGTGTGAGATGTGTACTGTGTGAGTAGCTGTTATCCTGGAAATTCTTGTGCAAGATTTATATTCTGAATATCATCAGTACACCTGTGAAAGCCAACTGTTGTACTACTGTACTGTATCATACTCACAGTATCAATGGCACAGTTGTGCCCACTGACAATAACTGTCTTATTTGTGCAGGTCCCTCTGGAGTAACAGCAAGGCAGCCAATCCATGCTGGTGAGTGTGTAATAACAATACTATTAATACTAATGATAATAATAGTAATAATACCCTCAAACAGTATTGTGTATGTGTTGGATTGCAGGTGCGTGTGTGTTTGTATATCATGTACTGAGGAGTGTGCATGTGTGCATGTGTGCAAGTGTGCATGTGTGCATGTGTGCATGTGCTGTGTGCATGTGTGCATGTGCCCATGTGCATGTGTGCATGTGTGCATGTGCCCGTGTGCATGTGTGCATGTGCCCATGTGCATGTGTGCATGTGTGCATGTGCCTGTGTGCATGTGCCCATGTGCATGTGTGCATGTGTGCATGTGTCAGTGTGCATCTGTGGTAACACGGTGTACACATTGTAAAATGTGTTTCCTGTCTTCCTCTCACAGGTTCTGATGTTGCTCTGTTGGCATGCAGCAGGGAACCTGAAGCCACTGCTGGGGATAGTGATAATGATGATACAGGTGCACACAGCAGTCAACCCCATCAATGTGCATAGTCATCCTGCTGATACATCCATTGTCACCAATGTCCTTAGCTGAGAGACTGCATACAGTGGGCATTGACCAGGGGAATGTGGTATCAGTGGCACATGCACCCCCTCACAGCAGCCATGGCCAGAGTCCTGACATGGTAACACACAGGCAGATGTCCAGGGGTTCTCGTGGGAGCATCCGTGGTCGTACTGCCCCTGTCAGATGTGTCCACAGAGGTCTTTCAACCTCAACTATGTTCCGGGTTGTAATGCAGGCACAGGCATGTATGGAACGGTACACCAGACAGGGTCTGAGGGAGCTTAGAGCACATCGCACTGCTATGAATGACACTATGCATGACGTAGCGGCTGCCATCCGTACTGTTGGCGAGGTCATTGACAGACGTTGGGGGGACACATTAGATCTGTTCCACAACTACATGTCCATGAGCCAGGGCAATGCAGGATGATTGAGGCATTGACGTGGACGTATGCTAGCAACATCAGCAGCTGGCAGTCGTCACGGACGACAACAAACCCGCAGCTGCTCCCATAGTGCTAGTACCAGCCCCAGCAATGCTGGGTCTGTGCTGTCATCAGACCACCCTAGAAGATCACATGCACGTGGCTCTGGACAGTCCCAGCAGGGACATGTGTCCAGTCATCAACCAACTGCTTCTGATGACAGTACCCAGTCTGGCTTAGTACCTGATACTGTCCGTAGCACCCCTGCCAGGCACAGGTACCGTGTCCATGGCCAGAGACAGTGATCTGTATGACCTGGCAGGTACAGTCTGTGGCTGTCCACAAACACCCGTATATGGCAGCCATGAGGTGGAACTGTGTGCATGCATACACACATACATAATGCTAACACCTATGGCTAACACATACACACACACACACTGCATCAACATTGCCCCATGTTGTACTGTTTTCCCTTACTAACACACACACACACATACATGTCGATTGGATGAGTCAATAGCAGACTCTGGCATACCAAGTACACACCCTGTGCATATTATGAAACTGTGCCACCTCCTGCAATCTGTAACATTGATGCAGGAACAGGATAGCATGGTGCTGATGCACAGGGTGACTATATAGAACTGTAGTAATATTATCATGTTGTTAACAGTACAGTGTAATGATATCATTGTAGGTATATCCCAGCATGCCTGATGCATTAACAGTATGATTGTCATTGTAGTTTTTTATACACCAGTGTTAATTCCAACAGTGTAATGTCTGCACATCTTGGCATTCTGGTGGTAAGGCTGAAAACACAAACCCACCTACATAGGTAGCACAGGGGATAAGAAAATGGAAGTAACGATACTCAGTGCCAGACATGTAAACCGCAAGATGCATGCAGTCCAAACTCTACTCAGCATGGAGAATGTTGATATCTGTGCAGTGACAGAAACCTGGTTCAAGGCTCCCAAGAGCACCCTAGCACTACCAGGTTACACCTCATACCATGCTTTACAGCCCCAAAACATGGAACTAACTATGAAAGGAGGGTGAGTATCAATAAATGTCAAGGATACCCACACACCCAGGTTGGTGCCACACCACGATGCATCACAGACTATCCACGTGCAACTAACAGTGGGTAAAACTGCCTTCCAGTTCATAGCCTTCTACAGACCACCCTCCTATACCCAAGAAACCCACTTGGCCTACTTAAGAACACATGAATATATGAAGGCGTCTCCAAACAACATTATATTGGGCAACTTCATCTACCCACACATAGACTGGGAGCATTATTGTAGCTCCAACACCCTAGGACAAAGGTTCCTAGAATTCATAAACTCAAATGCTATGGAACAACTTGTTACCACTCCCACAAGAGGAGAAAACATACTGCACCTGATCATCACCAACATGGGGACTCTATGCTCCAGACCAGAAGTGTATCCCTCACTGGTAAGATGACACCTTAGAGTAATCTCACTGTATATTCACATACCAACCGCAGCCCCTGCACAGAAAACCACAGTGAAAAAGCTGTGTAAAGCAAATTACACACAGCTCAAAACCGAGACAGAGGTGGAATCCTTCAAAGCCCCTGGGCTTGTGGGAAATACAGCCCACACTGCTGAATCCTTTATAAACGCATTCTATGAACACCTCCAGGAATGCACAGATCATGCAATTCCAAATATAAACAAGACCCAATCCTCCAAAGACAGGTGTCCTTTCTGCTGGACCCCAGCCACATAACAGAAAACAATAGAAGGAGGAAGCTACTACATGATCGACCAATATCCCACAAAGGGAAGGCATCTCTGATCAGTATTTGGACAAAAATTACAGGCACTCATAAAATCGTCTAAGGTCAGCTTCAAAAGAAATATTGCACAAGACACAAAGGATAATCACAAGGCTTTCTTTACTTATGTTAGGAATCTGGGTGGGAATTCCCACCCACATATGCTCAGAAGTTGTCCTAAATGACACAGAATACACCTAAGCCACATACATTGCCAACATCATTGCTGACAGGTTCAGCACAAACCTCTCACCCCCCCTCCCCACCCCAAGGGCAATTATATATCACAGCAGAGTGATGCCCCCCTGACATCTGAGATGCTCAGTCACCCTCTCCAAAGTAGAAACACAGCATCAATGGGAGCAGACAGTGTCCCAGGCTGCATCCTACATGAACTCCAAGAAGAACTAAACACAAACATAAAAGTACTGTTCAATCCCAGCCTTCCTACAGGATATGTAGTCAAGGAGTGGTGTACAGCAAAAGTGACCCCTCTCCACAAAGGTGGTGTCTCAATGGATCCTGGAAACTATTGCCCTGCACACCTGACTAGCTTGGTCTGCAAAGCTGTGGAAAGGATCATCATAGACCTCATAAATTAAGTTATTGGGGACCGACAGACACTGGATCCTACCCAGTTTGGCTTTGTTGAGGGCACATCCTGCCTCTTAAACCTGGTTGATGTCTTTGAAACATTCACCAAGGCCAGTGATGAGGGGAAGGTGTTCAACACAGCCTACCTGGACCTCACAAAAGCCTTAGATACAATACCCCACTTAGGTATATTTCTCGGAGGTACAGGCCAACACAGAAGGACTGTGGCTGAGCAGGTTCACAGATGACTGCAAACTGTGCATCATAATCAACTCAGCAGCCAACAGAAGCATCCTACAAAAGGGCCTCATAGAAACAGACAGCTGGTGCCAGAGCCATGGCCTCAAGCTAAATGCCAAAACCTGTATAGTCATCCCCTTTGGCAAAAACTAAGTGACCACAACTTAACACATAGGTGGTAAGCCATTAAGTACTGTACACATGATTAGGGACCTGGGGACCCGAGTTGATAGCAAACTGTCATTTGACAACCACATAGTTGTAGTGGTTACACAGACAGTTTATATAGGCCACCTAATCATGAAGAGATTCACAGCTAGATCACAGGAGGTCATTGTGCCTCTTTAGTCATCCCTCATCAGGCCCATAATTGAGTACAATGCCCCTTTTGTGGTGTACCTTACCAGACACCTGACCTGCAGCAACTGGAAAGTCCACAAAAGTACATCACCAAGGGGATCAAAGGGCTCAAACAGATGCCTGACATATAGAACCATGTCCAACCTGGAATTAATGGACATGCTGCACCTCAGAAAATCCAAATCCCATGGAGGTATGTGCTCGTGACACTTGCACCTCAGCACTTACATAAATAGGACATGCTGGAGGGACAGATTCATAACCCAGAGGCTCCCTTCACTCTGGAATAAAATCACAGTCCAGGTTAGGCAGAGTCCCTTAATGACTCTCTGCAAGAGGAATGTTGCTGACTGGATGGGAGATTGTAGGTTTACCCCGGGTATCACTTCTGTGTCACTGTTACACAGAGGCTGAGTATACTAACCTGGAAAAGGCCATATCAAAATTCATTTAACATGGGTGTCATAAGACAAACACAGTCTGGATAGGCTTATAACTGCCCTAGGGCAGATAGCCTAGTATGAATCTATGAACCTATTACATGATGTATCTTCAACTGATACACAGATGTAGGAAACCCAGTGTCAAGTGATATCCCTGTAGTACTACACTATACCAGTAGCCATTCTTACTGAGCCACACACACCCCTGTGAAGAATGCTGTTTGGCATATAGCAGTCTCATGTACATGCCAAAACACTAGCGATATGTTAATCCATGACTGGAAGTGTATACAGTAGCCTACAATGCATTCTGCACATGGCACACATGACCACCACATGGGTATCATACAGATGGATAGCTGTTGTCCAAGCCATGCTCTATTACTGTAACGCAACTGTAACTTTGTCATCAGCATGTACTTAACATAGTATTCCAGTAGTACCATGTAGGTGGCAGCACCCATCATGCAGAACGGGTAATGGTGTGTACATATGGACAAGTGTTTTCTTGTCTATCCTGTGATATTCACATTTCCAAAGGTATTGTGCAGTCCCTTGGTGTATCGCCTAAGCAAGAAGGTGTCTTTATGCATATCAGCAACAGTTGCCATACACCTACACTGGATGTCCATTACTCACAGACTTTGCTGTGTTATAACATGTGTGACATATACTCCAGACATGAACCCTCACCCACATTAATATATCATAGCTTTCATGAGTGTGTGTCATCCAGTTGGCCTGGGACACAGATCACTGCAGTAGCCTGCATTGTCAACAACACACATGTATGGCGTACAGTCTGGGAATCTGCAGGACATGCTGGCACAGGTAACAACTGTATTCACATGAGGCAGGCTTCACACATAGGAACTATTTAAGGTCAGAGGTACATATCTGTATGTGGCACACACATACCTGATGTGTGCATTGAAATTACTGTTATAATTATATGTCATACCATAATAAAAGCAACACCCACCACACATTGACAAACTGTGTGACAAAAACACACATGGCATTTGTAGGATTCAAACCCCTACCTAACTATGCTATGACACAGGAGTGAGATGCATTAGCAGAGAATACTATTCACATTACTGGGAGCCTTTTCTTCTCCTGCTTTACTTATAGGGTGCTGACATCATCAATCTTGACAAAGAGGAATGTACATCATGTAGTGTGTTATTCCAGTTGCCAAAAGGTCCATTTCTTTCAAAGAGAATTGCACACACCCTAGCCCCCCCCAAACACACACACTAAGCATTTGCAGCTTTCAAACCCCTACCTAACTATGTTATGACACTTGAGATAGATGCATTAGCAGAGCGCGCTATTTGCATTACTGGGTGGTTTCTCTTCTCCTGCTATACTTATAGGGTGCTGACATCATCAGTCTTTACAAAGAGGAATGTACATCATGTAGTGTGTTACTCCAGTTGCCAAAAGGTCCATTTCTTTCAAAGAGAATTGCACAGCCCCTGCCCCCAAAAATACACACACTGAACATTTACAGGATTCAAACTCCTACCTAGCTATGGTTACGACATTTGAGAGAGAGAGACGCATTAGCGGAGCGTATTATTCGCATTACTGAGTTGTGTCCCTTCTCCTGCTATACTTATAGGGTGCTGACATCATCAGTCTTTACAAAGAGGAATGTACATCATGTAGCGGGTTATTCCAGTTGCCAAAAGGTCCATTTCTTTCAAAGAGAATTGCACACCCCCTGCCCCCTGCTCCCAAACACACACACACACTCTGAGCTTTTGCAGGATTCAAACTCCTACCTAACTATGTTATGATAATTGAGAGAAACGCATTAGCGGAGCACGCTATTCACATTACCAGGTGGTTTTCCTTCTCCTGCTATACTTATAGGGTGCTGACATCATCAGTCTTTACAAAGAGGAATGTACATCATGTAGTGTGTTATTCCAGTTGCCAAAAGGTCCATTTCTTTCAAAGAGAATTGCGCACACCCTGCCCCCTGCCCCCAAACACACACTGAGCATTTGCAGGATTCAAACCCCTACCGAACTATGTTATAACACTTCAGAGCAGAGTGCGCTATTCAAATTACTAGGTGGCTTTTCTTCTCCTGCAGTATTTATAGGGTGCTGACATCATTATTTAGAAAAAGATATGTACATCTATTACTATCCCTCAGTATGGGGGATAGAATATATATGCATTAACAGACGCCTACTTCAGGGTCACATATGCACATCAGCACTGCCAGGTTATGTTTTATACCATGCTTCATGACCACAGGACTTGTAACACACAACGCAACCAGGGGGTGTATCCATATACATCACAGATACACACACCTCTCGGTTGTTACCACTGCACTAAGCATGACAGGCCATACATATACAACTAGCATTGTGCAAAACTGACTTTTGGTTTGGTGTGTAGTTCACTCCACCCCTCCCATATCCAGGAACCACACTTGGCTTCCCTGGGAACAGTGTAGGATATGAAGGTGTTCACATACACCATTACAGTGGTTAACTTCAAGTACAGGAATATTGGTGGGGAACTACTCAGGCCTCAACAACATCACCCTACAGCCAGTACAATTTGTGAATCCATGTGCTATGGCAGAACCAGTCACCACAGCCACAAGGGGGAATACATATTGGACCTGACCATCAGCAACATGGGGACTCTATGTTCCACACCAGAGGTAGACCACCATTGTTAATATCTGACCATAACCAACCTTCCTGACGTCCATATCCCATCCCACCCCCAGGCAAGGAAATCACTGCAAACAAAGTATTTCTCAAAAGCAGACGTTGCACTTGTGAAGACTGGGGTGGAATACTTCAAAGGCCCCATGCTGGAGGATTATACAGCCCAATCTGCAGAATCCTTTACAAATGCATTCCATGAGCATCCAGAAGGTTTGCATTGATCATGCTATCCCAAATAAAACCAAGACTCCTCCACAACAGGAGACCTGTCTGGTTTACACCAGCCATATATAAGCTGTACAACAGAAGGAGGGAGCTAATACGTTACAGAGCAATATCTCACAGAGGGAGGACATCTCTGAACAGTATTGGCAAGACACTTCAATCCCTCACAATCATCACTTGCAAGTTTTGACAGTGAAATTGTCCAGACACTGCAGATAAGGCTCCCCTCAATCTGGAATTGAATCCCAATTAATGTTAGACATAGCCCATCATCAACCCTCTTCCAGAAAACTCCAGCCACATGGATGTGACATTGAAAATTCAACCCCTGGGATCTCTACTGTGTCCCTGCTTGATGGAGGCACAGCACACTAGCCTTAAACGGTGCCTTCTGTGACCTCCTTTACAGAGGCACAGTAGGCTACTGTACTGGGGAGGCAGACACCAAATACACTCTGGCTAGGCTTATGTATTCCCTAGGGCAAACAGCCTAGTACTGACCTCTGCACCCATATGTTTATGTTTCAGATGCACAATATTTGTTGCAGAGAAACTGTTTGCAGTTCTTTATTGCCATAGCATTCCCTGTTTCAATGAACAACTTGTGTATCTGTGGAAGATGTTTGAATATGAGAGGGTTCCACTATATTACTTATGTCTCTGTTGTCATTTAACTGTGTGCATTGAGCAGATTGCTGTATTGTGGTAGGTTCCTGGCTTAACACATACAAATGCCAGATATGTGTGGCCAATTGCTATACTGAGACATGGCCTAAGTGTGTGAGCATGCCCAGTTCAGGCTTTCCATGGTTTGTTGCCTGACATATGTCCCATTTATCAAAGTGTGTGAGCATGCCCAGTGTGACCTTTCCATATGTTGAGATCTGAGGTCCACCACATTTGTGGTCGTGTGTGAACTTGAACAATGTTTGACATTTATAGTTGTGTGTTGGAGGTCATGTTGTTTTCTTACTGCCCAACTGCTTTGTGTCTGAACCCAACAGGGATTATGCTGTGCCTGCAGGGTTTCCATGGGATAGTTTGCATACACTTGTCAACATTCTTTCATACTGACCAAACACTGTAATATTGTATAGTGTACTGGTTCAGTCCCTTCACTGTGGTGGACAGTATCCCGGGTTTCAGTCCTATCACTGCTTTAAATATTCATACTGAGCATACCAGACTGGTTAAGGGCCAGGTGTGCAAATATGACCATGTTGCATTTTGTTCAGCTATGGCCTACTTAAACCAGGCTTGTCCAACATTAGTAGTGTATTCCGCAACTGGAGTGGACATTGAGAAACACTAGGCTATGTGCCCTAGGCCATTTCTAATCCTAGTCAGAGAGTGTGTTTGTCCTTCAACACACATTTTAACTGGAGTTTACCATGACATTTTTCAAGGTTAGTATACTGTGCCTCTGTCTAACGGTGACATAAAAGTGATACCCAGGGTAAACAAATCTCCCATCCACTCAGCAAGATTCCTCTTGAAGAGAGTCAATGAGGGACTATCTGGCTAACCTGGACTTGGAGTTTACTCAAGAGTGGAGGGAGCTTCTGGGTTATGGATCAATCACTACAGCATGTCCTATTTATGTCAGTGATGAGGTTCAAGTCTCTCATGTGCATAGCTCACTCGCATTCAGATTTTACAAGGTGCAGCATGTGCATTGATTCCAGCTTGGACATGGCTTTATACATCAGGCACAGATCACCTCTGGGCAGGCAGAATGCCACTGTGTGGAGCTGCAGTTTGTTTAATCAGGCAACACATGGCATCTGTTACAGCCCTTTGATCCTCCTGGTGATGTACTTTTGGGTCTTTTCAGTTGCTGGAGGTGTCTGCTAAGGTACATCCCACAAGGGCCATTGCACTCAATTGTGAGCCTGATGAAGGATGACTAAAGAGGCACGATGACTTCCCCTGATCTAGATGTGAATACCTTCGTGATTAGGTGGGTATATGAAATGTTTCTCTAACCACTATGGCCACATGGTTGTCAAATGTAAGATTTCTATCAACTTGTGTCCCCAGGTCTCTTATTACTTCTAAAGTACTTAATGGGTTAACACCTATGTGGTAATTGGTGGGCACTTACTGTTTTTCCAAAGGGGATGACTATACACTTTTCTGCATTTAGCTTGATGACATGGCTCTGGCACCAGAATCTGTTTCTATGAGGCCCTTTTGTAGGATGCTTGTGTCAGCTGGAGGGTCAGATATGGCGCCCAGTTTGTAGTCATCTGCAAACTTGTTCAGACACAGTCCTTCCATGTTGGCCTGTACCTCTGAGAAATATATACCACACATGGGAGGTCCCAGGACTGATCCTTGTGGGATGCCAGTTGTAGCTGGTTTGGAGTCTGACATGGCTGCAGCATTTCTGGCCATGTCAGTTCTGTCCTTGAGCTGGTTTGCAACCCATCTACTGACATAGGGGTTTATATTTAAGCTGGAGAGCATATCTATAATGAACAAGTGGGGTATTGTATGGAAGGCTTTTGCAAGGTCCAGATAGGCTGTGTGGACCACCTTCCCCTCATCAATGGCCTTGGTGACTGTTTCAAATGACTCAACCAGGTTTAAGGGACAGGATATTCCCTTAAGAAAGCCACACTGAGTAGGGTCCAGTGCCTGTAGGTCCCCAATATCTTTATTTCTGAGGTCCATGATGATCCTTTCCATAGCTTTGCAGACCAAGTTAGTCAGGATTCTGGGGTGATAGTTTGCAGTATCCATTCAGTCACCACCTTTGTGGAGAGGGACCACTGTTGCTGTACACTGCTTTTTGGGTACATATCCTGTGGTAAGGCTGAGATTGAGCAGTAGTTTTATTTGGTGTTCAATTCTTCTTGGAGTTCATGTTGGACATAGCCCAGGACACCATCTGGTCCCATTGATGCTGTCTGTTTTGCTTTGGAGACGCTGGCTGTTACCTGAGCATCTGCAATGTCAGGGGGACAGCACTCTGCTGGGATAGATATTTTGCCTTTTGGTGGGAGGGGGATTTTGCCCTGAACCTGTCAGGTTGGATGTTGGCAATGTGTGTGGGTTTGGTGTATTGTTTGTCATTTTGGACTAATTCTGAGCATATCTGTGAATTCCCACCCAGGTTCCTACCGTCAGTTAAGAAAGCCTTGTGATTATCCTTAGTGTCCTGTGCAATTTTTATCTTGTAGCTGGCCTTAGAGGATTTTATGTGTGGCCATAGTTTTTTGTCATAATACTGATCAGAGATGACTCCCATTTTTGGGTTTTGCTCTATCATGTAGTAGCTTCCTCCTTCTCTTGCATAGTTTGGCAATGGCTGGGGTCCACCAGGCCAGATGCCTCCATTTGGAGGATTGGGTCTTGGTTTTATTTGGGATTGCATAATCCATGCATTCCTGAAGGTGTCCATAGAATGCATTTATAAAGGGTTCTGAGGTCTAGGCCATATTTTCCACAGGCACAAGGGCTTTAAATGGATTCCACCTCAGTTTGGAGGAGTGCAAAATTTGCCTTACACATGTTTTTCACTGTGGTTTTCTGACCAGGGACTGGGGTCGGGATGTGAATATCTAGTGAGATTACTCTATGGTCTGATCTTACCAGTGAGGGATACACTTCTCGTCTTGTGCATAGAGTCCCCATGTTGATGATTATCACATCCAGTATGCTTACCCCTCTTGTGGGAGTGGTAAGTTGTTCCACAGCATTTTGGTTTATGAATTCTATGAACCTTTGCCCTAGGGTGTTGGAGCTAGAATAATGCTCCCAGTCTATGTTTGGGTAGTTGCAGTCACCCAATATAATGTTGTTTGGAGAGACCTTCATATTTTCATGTGTTCTCATTTAGGCCAAGTGCGGTTCCTGGATTTAGGAGGGTGGTCTGTAGCAGGCTACAAACTCGGAGGCAGTTTTAGCCACTGTTACTTGCCCGTGGATAGTCCGTGCTGCTTCTTGCTGTGGCACCAACCTGGGGGTGTGGTTATCCTTGACAATTATTGATAGTCACCCTCCTTCTGTAGTTTGTTCCATGTTTTGGGGCTGTAAAGCATGGTATGAGGTGTAACCTGGTAGTGTTAGGGTGCTCTTGTGAGCCTTGAACCAGGTTTCTGTTACTGCACAGATATCAACATTCTCCATGCTGAGGAGAGTTTGGACTGTGTGCATCTTGCAGTTTAGACTTCTGGCATTGGGTAGCATTACTTCTAGTTTCTTATCCCTTGTGATACCTATGGAGGTGGGCTTGTGTTTTGAGCCTTACCTATTCAAGGCACTATGGGGGTGACAACAGGCTTTGCCAGTATCCAAAAGGCCAGGGGTGATAGGTGCAAGCCATCCCTAGCAGGTGGAGCATCATGTCTTGCTCAGAATGTCATCCCAGGGTGACAGGCATTGGATTCCCTTTGACTAACAGCAATACTTAAGCCAATTGTTGTAATTGATCATCTTGAATTCATATTGTGGCATCATGCTTGGTGAGGGTAGTATAATCCTACTCGAACACAAACCAGGAAAACTAGGAAAGGAACCAGTAGACAGTACAGCTTTCGCCAAAAAGAAACAAGTAGAAAGCCACAAGGGTACAAAAATTTAATAGAGTGAAGCGCTTTTCGTCTGCTCAACTAGCAGACTTCATCAGACAAATACATGTGCCATTGATTGTAATTTATACCTATGATGACATCATTAATTGGCAACAATGCAATTTGACTTATAACCAATAAAACATAAGCTAAAAACAACAGCATGTTCTTAAACAACTACATCCTAGTATTAATCAAATGTTTAAAATAAATAAACAATGTTAACTAGTTATGTAATTATGTACATTAAAAATGTAACTTCAAATAGAGTCCATACTGCATAGTGTATTTACATGATGGAACTGACTAAACTCACTATTAGGTCATACAAGAATCAAAAGACAAGCTAGAAAAAATAAATACTTAAATGATACACAATAAATACATAATCATTGACCTAAAATAACTGATTAACATACATGTACATACCTAATAGTGAGTTTAGTCAGTTCCATCATGTAAATACACTAGTCACTTTAGTCCGAATTGTGCACCTCTATGAGTACTATATATGTGGTTTTTGGAACTGTTATGGTAGCTCTAGGTAGTGTTTAGCTTACCCATTTATTTATTTATTTAATTAATATGTGACTACCTATGCAGTATGGACTCTATTTGAAGTTATATTTATCTAACTATGTGACTTATACTTAGTGCTGTGGGGAATGGATTTATTCTATTTTACTCTAATTTCATTTAATTTAATTTACATTCAGCTTCATTCACTTTTTTACAATTTTTAATGTACATAATGTTCCTTCCAACTGGTTAGACAAATTATATCTATTAATGTGGGCGTTTTTTTAATTTAAAGTTTAACTAAATAGAAAAGGAAACGATTTTAATTTTCTGAGTGGTTTATTATATCGATGAAATAGCTTTTCAATGAAAGGAAAGTTTGGTTGTGTTTTTATGTTATATGTAATTCATTGATTTGTCTGCACAATCAGTTGTAATAAAGTTGTGAAGATGACAGCTGACCAAATGTACTGGATCTATGGGTCTTGAAAATCTGACACATATTTATATACATATTTTTTTTCAGTGCTCCACTTTATATACAGGAGCCTGAAATGGTACAGGAAGTTCATAGCAAGTTTCTTTGTGAGTTACAGGTCTGAAGATTAGGCTATCTAACAACAATGACAACACACACACACACACACACACACACACACACACACACACACACACACACACACACACACACACACACACACAAACACACACACACACACACACACACACACACACACACACACACACACACACACACACACACACACACACACACACACACACATATATCTCGATGGCTATATCGAAAAGCCACAATTCACTCATTCAAGTTTTCATTATATCTAAAACAATATATCAATAGCCTAAGAAAAAAAATTATAAATAATAATAAATTAAAAATAAAACAGGACAGACCTCCCTGCACCCCCACCCCTGCCCTGCCACTTTAAAATACAAACTCTAAAACTGCACATCACTGAGGAAATTGCAAACTCCCATATTCATTGTGTGTGATCTCACACAAAATGCCCACAGTCAATGCATCAACTGACCACAGTGAATCTCAAACCCACTTTGAGTATTCCTTCCTTCCTAAAAAAAAATCTTACTATCCTTGGACACAGCTGCTCTATAAGTACAGACTTTGGGACTAAGAATTGATTTGCCCCCATGCAGGTCTCGAATCCAGGACCCTATACACCATAGTTACAGTAGTTAACCACCAAGCCATCACAGAAGTACAGATGAATGAGCTATCAGCAAACAAGTATTCACAATAGTAAAAACAAATTGAACCTGTGAAAGGAATCGGTATACAGACATATGTGCCTTAACCCACTACATAATATAAATATGTGAAGCAGAGTACAGCACTAAGGCCAGAAGTCAGGTGTAATTGTAATAGAGTGCTGAAGTCCCCAATAAAACATAAGGGCCCCATACAGTGTACGTACATATAAACCATGGATACCAGGCATACATATAAGGTGTAATGAATAATAACTCAATGCCACAAAGGAATTATAATGCAAAGTCTAATGTAAGCAACACTAAGCACTGCACAGGCCAGCTTAGGAGGTGTAAGCAATGCGTAGGCCAGCTAACTCAATGTGCCCAGTGTTATATCCCTTTAAATAATGCCAACCCTATGTAAGCAGGTTTGCCCATAGTTTAGCCTTTTCAAAACTGGCTAATCACGGAAAAGTGTGGGAAATCATCCCTACTTAAACCCAAGAGGTGTGAATTCATCTCATAACTGATTGTAGATCCCCCTTGCATGCACAATGGCAGTAAAGGGAGAAGGTGTGCATGTCTGGGTGCAGCGCTGGTGCATCCAGGAGTCCAAGGTCATGGCATGAGTCCTTGTCAAAGACCATGATCAGAGACTGCTGCAGGGCCAGTACCAGGGCTCCCAGTATAAGGCAGAGGCCTGGGACCGTCTCGCCTACGACCTCTTGGAGGAGTGGCTCCAAGAGGCTAGAGTGGCAGGGGATGTTCTAGTCGTGTGTAAGTATCACTCCACTATGTGTGTAATAATTGTCAGCTCAGGTATATCATGGATAGGTATGGCTAAATATTCCTCTTATGTTCCCCACAGCTGCAATGGAGTGGGCCGTGAACCAGGAGGCCCACTTCAGTCGCCTGGTGAGGTTGTGACGTGAGGCAGGTCAGTAATACTCATGCAGTTACTGTCATAGGAAATAAAACAAAATGTAGTAGCAAATTAATTGCCTGTATAAAACCTGTATAGTTCAAGGCAAGTACTGCATACACTAGAGATTATGGCAGGAAGAGTCTCATATTGTTTGTATGTCAATAAAAGTATAGTAGCCTAACAATAAAGGTTTAACTGCTGGACTGCATGTGTATACTCTGGTATCATATGGTAATGTAGATTAGCAATCATGTAATAGTACTGTAGTATTAAGAACTGTTACCCACACTGTGCACCATAAACTGAATGTGTAGGAATGCCTGTATATGACAGGTGTAATCCCCAGAGGCCATTTAGTACAACTGAGAGATACATAGACAGAAAACAGGGAAAATGCAGACAACAAAACCCGAATAGCACATGCAACTGAGATGTGAACTGCTGTTTTTTAGCACACACAGCCATGGTTCAAATCCTCCCAGTGGTAGTACTCTGCATACAGAATCATACACCACTACTGTACAGAAATGTCCAAAATGTCCAGTAAAGTGTCCCATATCTGCTGCCTATCAACCTGTCCCCCTGGGAAATCAGTGGGATGATCCCAGATGTATAGGCAGCAAACAGGAAATACAACTGATTGACACACATATGTGAGAACAAAGCTGGCACACTAGCAACTCCACAATACCTTATGAGACTAAGAAGCCATGTATGTCCCATTTACACCCCAACTTGTCAAGCTGTGGTCAGAGTGTGTACAGTAACAGAGTGAGATGTATATGCATAAAAGTAATGTGGAATCTGGTACTGTGTGTGGGAACATTCAGGTAGTACTAATAAACATTCCTCCCACAGGTCTGTCAGAAACCAACACTGTGCCCAGAAATACAAGAATGATACCCAGTACTGGTACTGTTTACCTTGGTATTGTACGGCAGTGCGGCTGATGTAGTTGCTCTGAATAATGAGGTATCACACATCACTGTCGCCCACACTGTCCAAAAATATATAACTGTCTAGGAAATCTGTAAAAGAGTGTTGTAATGCAAGGTCAGAATGCAAAAGTACAGGGGATTAATAAGACAGAAAGATATACAGCAATATCTATATAGCAGACACACCTGTGATGGAGAGTGTTTAAGGTGTAGCAGACACAGCCATGGTCTGAATCCTGGGAGATGATGTAGGCTGTATACAGAATCATACCCCACAACTGTATAGATGAGGCCAGAATGTCCAGTATATGGGCTCATATCTGCTGCCTGTCCCCTTGTCCCCCTGTCCCCCTGGTAAGTCTGTGGGATGATCCCAGATGTTTAGCCAGCTAACAGGAAATACAAGTGATTGTCAAACACCTATGTGAACAAACCTGTCACTGTAGCAACCCCCAAAACTGTTAGGAGAGTAATATTTCAATTATGTCCTATCTACACTCCCATGTTATCAAGCTGTGACCAGAATGTGTACAACAACAGAGTGATATGTATGTGCATAATACTAATGTGTAATCTGGAAGTTTGTGTGGCAACAATCAGGTAGTGCTAACAAACATTGCTCCCACAGGTACATCAGATACGAACACTGTGCTGAGAAATATAGACCATTATAACCTGTACTGGTACTGTTCACTCTGGTATTGTAGGGAATTGTGAGTGTTGCAGTTTCTCTGAATAATAAAGTATCTGATCACTGTCACCCACACTGTGTTACAGAATATAACTGTGTTGGAAAGCATGTATATGTGTGTGTGAGGTCACTAAAGGTGGAAGAGGGCAATATTCTAGATATGTCCCGGTACACCAGCATGTGGTCAACACATGGACAGAGTCTGTGAAGAAAGAGTTGGACAGCTATGTGCACAACATCAACCTGGAATCTGGGAGTATGTGTAGAAACAGTTAGTTAGTGTTAACAAACATTCCCTCCACAGGTACACCAGGTAAGAGGTGTATACTGTGGGTAAAACCAGAACATGTGTAATGATGACGACAGCCATATCACTGTCCAAAATAAGGCTATAGGGTAGTTTAGTAAGACTTGTAAGGTACAGATAACAGCACTGACTAGGAAAGTAATGTGGACTGCAGGAATATACTAGTTGTTAATTTACATCTTTCTCTCCCCCCCACCATGTCTCCAACAATAATCAACACACCCACCCCAACTGGTATGTAGTGTCACCTATGTACTGATACTGTCTAACTGTTTAATAAATTTTATTTATTTTATTTTATTTTACATTTGTTGACTGAGAAAGTCCAACTGGAGCCATGTCCATTTTCAGTGGAGGCCCGGGGAGATAAGCTCTGAGTTATGAGATACAATGATACAAGTAATACGAGATTACATAAATGGTATTACCAAAGAAAACATAGGCAGACATGAGATACACCTGGTTATAGTCAGGAGAAAATTAACAATAAATAGTTAGTTGGATTATTCACATGCATGTTGAGAATTAGCCAGGCTTGTTGCAGTGGCAAAGCCAGTTAAATGCCATACGTTGTTTGTGTTTAGTTTTAAATTGTCCTAGGGAGGACAGCAAAGTAATATCACCTGGAAGTAAGTTCCAGGCTCTGCCTGTAGTGTTAGCAAAGAGGGTATCTCCAGCTGCGTTGTTGATTTTAATTGTCTGAATTAAAAGTTTGTTCGAGGATCAAAGCAGTCTTGGATTGTTGTGGGGGGGTGATAATATTTTGAAGTGCTTGTGTGTTAAAAGGGTTATAGAGGATTTAGTTAGCCATGATCAGCAGGTTATATTGGATGAGACTGGGAAGGTCTAGCCACCCAAGCTGTTTAAGGTTGATGCAGTGGTGTGTTCTAAAAGGCAGTCCAGTGGCAAACCTGGCAATATGATTGTAACAGGTTGACAGTTAATTTAGTACAGATTTGTTTAGAGTAGAGAGAAGGGGGAGGCGTATAAAAGTGTTGAGAATAGGTGAGAGCAAGCTATAGCCATCTTAGCTGGAGGGGTTAGGAAGGCTTTTATTCTATACAATGACCCAATTTATTTATTGATTTTCCTGATTGTTTGATTTACATATAGGTCAAACTTTAGGTTATTATCAATAATGACACCTAGTAATTTTGTAGAGGGGTCAGGGGAGATTATTGTCCCATCTTTTGCATTTATGCTGAAGGTGAAGGCGGCAGACCTATGAGTTGGAGAGAATAACAGCATTTTAGTTTCTTTTGGGATTTAGTAACAATCTACGTTCAGAGAGCCAATTTTCTATGGTATTAAAAGTGGACTGGGTAGCGACCCTCAGGTCTGTGGGAGAAGTAGCTGAGCAAATCTGGGTAGAGTCATCAGCAAATTGAATACAGTTGATGTTTGGTATAACTGTATACAAGTCATTAATAAAGATGGAAAACAGTAGGGGCCCTAATATGGAGCCTTGCGGTACTCCAAGGGTGGTTGATAATAGGTTAGAGAGCTTGTTCTGCCATAGGACAGCCAGTGGTAAATATATTAATGGTTCCCATGTATGTGCTATATTGAATTATTCCAACACTGGTGGCATGGTGCCATCAATGTACCTGCATGCTGTTCTTATTACCACTGTGGTCCCATATATGCATGTGTTCTGTTTGCTATGCAACTGTTCCATATCTAGTGTCTGGGTTAATGAGAATATCTATGCATGCTGTTATACCTAACCCTGGAATGTGTTGACTATTACTAACCCAAATATGACAATGAAATCTAAATACTATAGCATGCTTGGAAGGCCGGTCCCAGTGGATCCACCTGTCCCACCTCAACTGGCTGTGGCACCAGGCACCAGCATGTCTGGGGCCCAACCCGGGACCTCCCTGTCTGTTGGTCCTGCACCACCCTTGGCTGGAACCGCCTCAGGGGATGGGGCTCGCCCTCCCGGGGAGTGGGCGCGAACAGGAATCCGTCACCCATCGCTAGGTCGGGGTCATGGTGCGTAGAGAGATCAACCAGCAGTTTGGTGATGTTCTACTCCAACTCAAGGGTCGCATGTCACAATTAGAGAGTCAGCCTGGCTCTGCGACTCAGCCCCCAGCACAGCCACCTTTGTGGCTGTGAAGGTGCAGTGGTGACTGCCCATGGGTCGGGACCTCAGTCCCACTGGTTCCACTAGGGGGGGTCATAGGCTTCCGATTTCCCAACAAAGGTGTTTACCCCCACATGTGTCATATACCACCCCTGTATGTGTCTTGTTTGTTTTGTCTGTTAACCTATCCAACCTACCTCCCCAAATATACCTACTACCCCTCCCCAACATCACAATCTCACCTGAAAAAAGAAAAGGACAATCTGTTCCCACAAAAAGATCTCACTCCATACATAGCTGTCCATTTCGCACATGTCCACTGGATACATGTAATCTGGTCTAATTGGCATCACCACTTATTTTTGTTGTCCTCACCACCCTCCCCCGGCGTTTGAGTTTCCAAATCTAACTCCAAATTCAGTGTATATGCACAACTGTTGCTGTAGAAGAAATGGGCAGCTATGGACCTTCCCTACACCCTTCCTGCACATCCCTGGCTATTTTCCCTACTGTCTTTCCCTCTTTGTGCCCCTTTTTTCACCACTTTCCTATCAAACCTTTTTTCTTTTCTTTTAAAGAAATTATTGTGGGGGTAAGCGTCAGTAAGCACATTTAAGCAGCAGTAAGCGGGTCTAAGCATTTTTGCATGGGGGTAAGCACTGCCTACACAGATTAAGCAATTTAAAAGCTAACTGAGTATAAGAAACTGTAACCAGAAGTTAGCAGTGCTTACCGCCACGCAAACACGCACAAACCTACTTACAACTGCTTTAAAGTGCCTTAATCACTCTGTATCCAATGGCGCATGTTTTGCCCAGCAACAAAATAAACAGCATCGACAAGGCTTGAACCCAGGACCCTGCATACTACAGACAAAGTGATTTACCACTAAACCATGCCACATATACATAAATGTACTGTTTTCAGAAACATATCATCCAGCCCAGTCATGCAACAGTACAGAGAATGTATACCAACATCTAGATGTATGTGTGTCTGTAAATATATTAATATCTACAGATACAACATATCTATATATGTAGATATATATATATATATATATATATATATATATATATATATACACACATGCAAATGCCTACATTGACACATATATATGTCTACACCTATATGTCTACATATACACAGCAAGCTACATATATGTAAGCAGATATATATCTATGCAGGTATATACAGACATAGTTATATATATATGTAAGCAGATATATATATCCATATAGGTATATATGGACATACATGTGTAGATATCAATGGGAGATTAAATCATAAATGTCCACATGCACCAATAATGGGGTTGAGAGGCCCCAAACAATATATGTCTTGTACGAATAGGTATACCCACCCCCTCATAGCCAAACACGTCCACTCTGCAATACACTACCAAGTGTTGCAGATCCCATAATCAGGTCCTGACATGACATGGGCACAATATGTTAACAGTACTACATCCCACCTGTATGATGTCAGGCTGGTAGTGGTAACATATCATGCAGTACAGTCTGGCTCCCATAGGAAATGTAAAATGTGGCACTATCAACATCCCCACAGACACATATATGCAGATACAGATATTCATATATATATATATATATATATATATATATATATATATATATATATATATATATATATATGTATAGATAGATAGATATACATGTGACTACACATACACAAGCAGAGATATGTATAGTAAGACACACATGTAGTAGGCACACACAATATGAAACAGCCACTATGCCTACAGTTAACACCCTAACAACTGGACGCTGGATGGGCCACCCATACAAATGACATATGTTGCCTGCAACATATACCCACAGAGAGGTCATAGGATAAAACACCACACACAGGTTTGCAGAAATGGAATACCTTTATTTGTGTACTATAACAGATGCATATGCCATGTCATGTAGCTGTTCAGACACTGACATCCATATAAATAGAGTAATGCAACTGTGAATCTGTTATACTAATACAGTAGTCTGGAAAGGTCCACAATTGTTGTTGTCCATGCCAAACCCTTCAAATCATACAATAGTAATGACAGACTGGGCCACAGGATACCACACAATCAGCAGTAAGTGATGCAGGTGAATAGTCCAGCAGCCCCTATCTACACTCTGTACACAATCACTAGGTGGTACAGACTTCAGTTGGCCAAATGGGAAGTAACTGATACATAACAAGGCATAACTGACACTATCACAGGCACACTGGCAAACAGAACAGTCTGTATGGCAGGAGGCAGTAGGCCTGCAGTAACCCACTTTATGTAAGTAATGTCAAGACAGGTGAAATGTATGGTGCTGTACATCCAGATACCTTATGGCAGCTCACCCCTGATACCCCCACATTTTGTAACAGCCTAGGTTATGTATGGTGCATCCCCCCAGACTCAATAATACAGGGCCATATACCACTGTTACATACACTGGCCTCTGGAGTGCATATGGGCACACATGTATTCTGTAGGTGAAGCCCACACATATATGGCCCCAGCCTCATCGTATGTGTGGGGGATACAACAGCAGTGGATTGCTGGCAGGAATGGCAGTGTGGTATACGTATATGTGCATATGTATCACTATCTGTATATGTGTAGACATATAATGCTTTGTATATGTATATATCTGGGTGTGTATATGTATATCTATGTACACATAAACACCCATCTATATATGCCAATATGTACATGTGTAATTATCTATATAGATATCTGGATAATCATATGTACATATACATTCATCATATGTCCTGAACATGGGGTGTAGCCCTACCTCAGCCCCTATAGTCCCAACTCCGTAGTGCAAGGGGATGTCGGTATGTATAGCAGGTATATTAGTAGACTATTGCTACTGTAATAGGGATTGTCTTCACAAACATGGTGTGTGTGGGAGGTCACATCTGCTTTTCACATGTGCGCCATTGGCTACTGACAGACACCTTAAGGATATCATAGTACAGTACAGCTGCAAGCATGTAATGCACCTTTCGACTACAGCAGAAATATTGGCCAATAGATGTGGACATTCTGACACACTCTGTACAATTCAGAGGTATACACAGAACCCCTTAGTGCAGAACAAGTGGACTAAGCCTGACAATATGGATGTTAACAGCCATGTAGATGGGTATAACATATAACGACTGGTATACATTCGCCCCCATAGGTTATGCATTCACACACCCCTGTCTGTCCTGACACATAATAACTGCTGGTGTAGAGGTGCCATGGCCACATACTATCCACTAGATATTGACATACATCTGTTCAGCATCCCACCACTCCATCTGACATACATGACTGTTAAGGGAGGCCCGGCAGCAGTACATCTGGCAAGTATCTGCACATGACATCTCACTGGGTAAGTACACTAAGCTGCTAGGCATGTAACAAAGCACTGTGCAGGCTACAGGCAGACTGGCTCAACACTGGCCTATATCTCCTATGGGGGAATGCACATGTACCTGCATATATAGCAGGCTCTACATGCATGTCACAGCACAGAGTAAGATACACCTGGGTGGAAGTGCATAACCAAAACAAATGTGAACATAGCCACAGCCACATATGGTAAGCTAGCATAATATTACAGTATATGGACTATCTGTTCAACACCATCCTCATATGTGCCACTCACACACTAACCCTACATATACTGGGCCACTACACAGTGTGGACTGATGCCTGTCTGTGGTATGGGACATATGTGTGTATGGCCCTACAAACATGTAAGCCAATATGGTAACATACAGTGGAGCAGCATGTAACATCAGATAGGATGGGACCTAGAACGATGAAATCTACCACAGTCTGTACACAGGTCAAGGTACATATTGACAATACACACACTGTCAACATTCACCATAAGTACACAGACCTCAGTACTGTACAAACAACCACAGAATGTCCAGGTTATGTCATCAAATATAACCCCTACTATACATAACGTGTAGCAGTCTGATATCTCACTGGCTTGTTATCAGATATGATGACACTAATTATGGTGTACAGCACATATGCACCTCTTAATGCATGACATATATACAAAGGTTGACAGAGTTGTGGCTGGAAGCATATACACAGGGCCAATATTGACATATTGCAGTGATAACATCTTACATTTATTGTTGTAACAGGGTTTGTCACAAAATATGAGGGATATGAAGTCAGTAACTGTCCCAGCTTTCAACATCTACAGACTGCAATCCTCACACTACCTTCTGCAGTTCACAGGTACATGCACTGTGGGTAGCACATGACACTAAAGGCACCACATACTGCCCAGTCTGCAGATGACCCTACAGATGGGGAGTCCTCATAAACATAGAAGTGACATGACAGGTATTAATATGTTAAACCAACATTACTCTGAATGCAGTATAGCAGCACTTACAGTCTGTAGTCAGGTCAGGCACATCCCCCTCCTGTGTGTTGGCCTGTTTCCACAGTGTATGTTGTCAGAGGTAAATCCCCAATCCATCTGAGATGCTGTTTGCCAAACAACAGATCATGTTCCTGCTCACAGTGAATGGAAAGGCCCAACACCAACATGATGTTCCTAGATATTGGAGTGTGCTTCCATGTAATTGGCTATGGGAATGTTACCACAGCTGTTCCATGTGCAATCAGCTAGGGGAGGGCAGCAATTTGTGCAGAGGCCATCAGCTGATCATGAGCATCACTTAAAATGCACATGCTGCTGCCTAAACAAAGCAGGTGTAGGTCTCCACATCCACCAGTGAGGGAGTGAGAGAGGCAGACAGAGGCAATGACAAGTCAGGGAGGGGTGGGAAAGTAAAACTTAAGCACGTTTGTGTCACACACCTACCAGCACATGGTATCAAACCCCTGATGACTATGTAGTGCTATCACAGTCCTATGCAGTTATTGGATGCGCCACATAGGTTACTTGTTGTGGAGTGCTCAGAACATATATGTGATGGTGAGTGACATCTACAACAGGGATATGGTAGCTCTATGGTAGATGAAGTACACGTGCCTGTCTGCATGAACAGGTGCCAGCATCAACACAGCCACACTCTCACAGGGACACACACACATTGACACACTTGGCAGGGCCAGGGATACAGCTCATCACTAGTGAGATTGCCACAACACATTAATGTGCCGGTATCACATGCACCACATGGGTCATACGGAGGTTATATGGGCAAAGGGTATGGGGAGGTGTCTGACATCAGACAGAATGCTTCAGTATGCCACTGGGGGTTGTAGTGAGTGTGGATGTGATCATACGCATCATACAACACACACACACACACACACACACACACACACACACACACACACACACACACACACACACAAACACAAACACACAGGGTGCCAGTACTTACATGCATGGGTGCATTTCTGCATGGGTATGTGGTGGTCGACTGTGCCAGATGCCTATGCAAGGCTAGATGATGGGTATGCCTTGGCATCAGGCCACATGACAATGGTCTGCATTGTGGCTCAGGTCTGTGGTTTCTGCATTTGCCCACACAGGTGGGTATTGTATCCACCATCCAGTCATCTGGGTGACTATTCCATGTGTCCAATGCTGTGCATCACTTGCCAAGTATGTGTTCCTTAGCCCATGACATGGAAGGTGTCTGGGATGTGCACACCTCCCACATGCATGTACAGTGACATGTGTAACTGTACCTGGGGTGTCGGACCCATGTTGTGTACGCAGATTATCATCAGATGTGGCAGTCTTGGCCACCTGTGGCAGGAACTGGTAATGGACAGCAGGTTAACCCTGCACCTACATTGATAGCATGCTAACAGCATTCCCTGGTGTCAGTGGCATCTGTCCATACAGGGCATGTTTTCAGGCATGGTATGTCCTTTGTGGGTCACATGTGATGGCACCACAGGTGTTGCAGGTGTCCAGTGGGGAACATGGGGAAAGGTGCACTGTCTGCATGCACATGCCTATTGGACAGATGGTGCCACGCCCTCTGTTGGCCACTGCAATCACTCCAGAGTTACTATCAGTGGATAATATGCAGTGTACTACACACATATTGGCTGTTGCCTCGGCATGTGTGTGTGTGTGTGTGTGTGTGTGTGTGTGTGTGTGTGTGTGTGTGTGTGTGTGTGTGTATAGGTTCATAGGTTCATAGGTTCATACTAGGCTATCTGCCCTAGGGCATTTATAAGCCTAGCCAGAGTGTGTTTGGCTTTCGCCACCCATTTTAAATTAATTTTGCTATGCCCTTTTTCGAGGTTAGTATACTGTGCCTCTGTCTAACAGTGACACAGAATTGATACCAGGGTAAACCTACGATCTCCCATCCACTCATCAAGATTCCTCTTGAAGAGAGTCAATGAAGGACTCTGCCTAACCTGGACTGGGATTTTATTCCAGAGTGAATGGAGCCTCTGGGTTATGAATCTGTCCCTCCAGCATGTCCTATTTATTTCAGTGCTGAGGTTCAAGTCTCGCCGCGTGAGCTCGATGGGATTTGATTTTCTGAGGTGCAGCATGTCCATTAATTCGGGTTGGACATGGCTTTATGCCAGGCACAGATCACCTCTGAGCAGGCGGTATGCCACTGAGTAGAGCTGAAGTTTCTTTAACCGGGCAGCATATGGCATCTGTTTGCGCCCTTTGATCCTCTTGCTGAGGTACTTTTGGGGTCTTTCCAGTTGCTGCAGGTGTCTGGTAAGGCACATCCCAAAAGGGGCATTGTACTCAATTATGGGCCTGATGAGGGATGAGTAAAGAGGCACGATGACCTCCCCTGATCTAGATGTGAATCCCTTCATGATTAGGTGGGCTATATAAAATGTTTTTCTAACCACTTTGGCCACGTGGTTTTCAAATGAGAGATTGCTATCAACTTGGGTCCCAGGGTCCCTAATTACTTCTTCTGTACTTAATGGATTACCACCTATGTGGTAATTTGTGGGCACTTTGTTTTTGCCAAAGGGGATGACTGTACACTTTTTGGCGTTTAGCTTGAGGCCATGGCTCTGGCACCAGTTGTCTGTTTCTATGAGGCCCTTTTGTAGGATGCTTGTGTCGGCTGGAGAGTCAATTATGGCACCTAGTTTGCAGTCATTTGGTCAGCCACAGTCCTTCCGTGTTGGCCTGTAACTCCGAGAAATATATACCGAACAAGAGAGGTCCCAGGACTGAGCCTTGTGGGATGCCACTTGTAACTGGTTTGGAGTCTGACATGGCTCCAGCATTTCTAGCCATGTGGGTTCTGTCCTTGAGCCAGTTTGCAACCCATCTAGTGACATAGGGGTTTATATTTAAGCTGGTGAGCTTATCTATAATGCCAGGTCCAGGTAGGCTGTGTGGACCACTTTCCCCTCGCCAATGGCCTTAGTGACTGTTTCAAAGAAATCGACCAGGTTTAAAAGGCAGGATCTGCCCTTAACAAAGCCGAACTGTGTAGGATCCAGTGTCTGTAGGTCCCCAATATCTTTATTTATGAGGTCCATGATGATCCTTTCCATAGCTTTGCAGACCAAGCTAGTCAGGCTTATGGGGCGATAGTTTCCAGGATCCGTTGAGGCACCACCTTTGTGGAGAGGGACCACTGTTGTTGTATGCCACTCTTTGGGTACATATCCTGTAGTAAGGCTGAGATTGACCAGTAGTTTTATGTTTGAGTTTAGCTCTTCTTGGAGTTCATGTAGGATGCAGCCCGGGACACCGTCTGGTCCCATTGATGCTGTGTTTTTTTGCTTTGGAGAGGGCGGCTCTTACCTGAGCATCTGAGATGTCAGGGGGGCAGCACTCGGCTGGGATAGATATTTGCCCTTTTGGTGGGGAGGAGGGGAGAAGTTTGCGCTGAACCTGTCAGCTAGGATGTTGGCAATGTCTGTGGGTTCAGTGGATTTTTTTGTCATTTTTGACTAATTCTGAGCATATCTGGGAATTCCCACCCAGGTTCCTAACATAACTAAAGAAACCTTTGTGATTATCTTGAGTGTCCTGTGCAATTTTTCTCTCGAAGCTGGCCTTAGACGATTTTATGAGTGCCCGTAGTTTTCTGCTAATACTGATCAGAGATGCCTTCCCTTTTTGGGATTTTGCTCTATCATGCAGTAGCTTCTTCCTTCTATTGTATAGTTTGTTTATGGCTGGGGTCCACCAGACAGGATGCCTGCCTTTGGAGGATTGGGTCTTGGTTTTATTTGGGATTGCATGATCCATGCATTCCTGAAGGTGTTCATAGAATGCGTTTATAAAGGATTCTGCAGTCTGGGCAGTATTTTCCACAGGCCCAGGGGCTTTGAAGGATTCCACCTCGGTTTTGAGGAGTGTGAAATTTGCTTTAGATACATTTTTCACTGTGGTTTTCTGGGCAGGGGGTGGGGTCAGGATGTGAATATCCAGTGAGATTAGTTTATGGTCTGATCTTACCAGTGAGGGATACACTTCTGGTCTGGAGCATAGAGCCCCCATGTTGGTGATGATCAAGTCCAGTATGTTTTCCCCTCTTGTGGGAGTGGTAACAAGTTGTTCCATAGCATTTGAGTTTATAAATTCTAGGAACCTTTGGGCTAGGGTGTTGGAGCTAGAGTAATGTTCCCAGTCTATGTTTAGGTAGTTGAAGTCGCCCAATATAATGGTGTTTGGAGAGACCTTCATATTTTCCAGTGTTTTCAGGAAGGCTGAGTGGGGTTCCTGGGTTTGGGAGGGTGGTCTGTAACAGGCTATAAACTGGAAGGCAGTTTTACCCACTGTTAGTTGCACATGGATAGTCTCTGATGCTTTGTGCTGTGCCACCAACCTGGAGTTGTGGGTATCTTTGACGAATATTGATACTTCCCCTCCTTTTGTGGTTCGGTCCAAGTTTTGGGGCCGAAAAGCATGGTATGAGGTATAACCTGGTAGTGCTAGGGTGCTCTTGGGAGCCTTGAACCAGGTTTCTTTTACTGCACAGATATCAATGTTCTCCATGCTAAGGAGAGTTTTGAGTGCATGCATCTTGAGGTTTAGACTTCTGGCATTGAGTAGCATTACTCTTAGTTTCTTATCCCTTGTGATAACTATGGAGGTGGGTTTGTCTTTTGAGCCTTGCCTATAAAAGGCACTATGGGGGTGGCAAGAGCCTTTGCCAATATCAGCCCAGGGTGACAGGTGCAAGCCATCCCTAGCGAAGCATTGTGGCTTGTCGAGCATGTCATCCCAGGCTGACAGGCATTGGATCCCCTTTGAATGACACCAATACTTAAGCCAATTGTTGAAATTGATCATCTTGTCTTCATAGTGTGGCATCATTCCTGGTGAGGGTAAGATGCTACTCAAGGTCAGGGTCATACCAGTCTCGGCTACATGCTCAGAGAGCTCCTCTATGTCTCTTTTCATGTAGTCCAGGGAGGTACGTCTCAGGTCATTCACACCAGCATGGACAATGACTGAGTCATATTTGTACTTGCCTTGGAGTGACCTGAGTGCTTGTGTTATGTGGCGGATCCTAGCGCCCGACAGGCAGCTCACTGTGATCTTCTCCTTGTTCAGACTGGTGAGCGGGACGTCAGTGTGCCTGATGATAGAGTCACCTATTACAAGTGTATCAGGTGTGTTGTTTAGCCTTAAGGGCTGTGACTGTTTGGCACACTGGCTTTGTGAGCTATGTGTTGCATGTGTTTTGTTTTGGGGTAGCAGTTGCTTGGGTGTCTGCTTTGGAGGTCTCTGCTGCTTAGGCATATTTTTATTTAGAGCCTCAGAGTATGTTTTTGTGTGTTTATGTGTTTGGTTTGCTGTCGTGGTAGGTCTTTGTGAGACTGGAATTGTAGTGAGTGTGGTTTCTCCTCCTGACTGGTTACGCCAGTACTGAGTTGAGAGAGCTTAGCCTCCAGTTTGGCTATATGGTTGCATCTCTCACATGTGTTGGAATTTGTTGGGAGGAGGAGGGTTGTCTGTGTACATGAGGCAGTTGTAACATTGCCTCAAGATTCCCAGATTCACCAGCTGGACCGGAGAGGAGATTGACAACTGACCTTTGGACATACTAGAATAGTATTAGAATTCCTTTATAATTGAAAAAAGGGCCAATGGGGAACAAGGTACTCAAGGGGAGTTTGTGAGGGTGTAGTGCTTTTAATTTTTAGTGCTGACTTATATAATTGCTTTAGTGAGCAAGTGCCAGGCTTTAGAGTAGGAATAGGGTGTTTATTATGAGAACTAGATCAGTTCTAAGCGAAAAAGTGAAGAGCAGACTTTCTGGAGCCGAGAATGGTTTAAACCCAATTAGCCGGCTGCTGCGCTATGCGCAAATTGCAAAGCTAGTTGCCAGCAGAGCTGCCGATGCTCGCTATCATAAATACGTGCAAAGCTGCGCCAAAGCGGTTTTATACAGGGGACTTGAAGAGCTAGAAATTGGCCCAAAGCGCCAATAGACTACCAGATTCTTGTGCTGGGAACACTCCTCCAGGGATAGATAGGCTGCTCTAAGCTCCCCACTGCCACTGGTGAACAAAGAAGCCTCCCTTTATCCAAGAAAGGAAATGGGCAACACAGGAACTTTCCAAAAGTCCAGAATACAGCAAAGCCTGTATTTGGACTGCTCTAGGTCAGGAAAGATGGGAAACAAGGATAATTTTTTTCTTTTTTTGCAACAAACAGCAGGAAAATGCAATAAATATGTAACACAGGCTAGCACACTTGAGTGTGTAGCCTCAACAGATAAATGCAACAAACAGGACAAACTTTAAAAGTGCAGGTGCAAAAACAACTTTAAACAGTTTAAAACAGTTCATGTATGAGACATGGGTTGAGAGTGTCCTCTGGGTAATACTGGGGTTGCTAACTGTTATTGCCTGGCCTTGATGTCACATGTATGGGTATGGATTTGCACCCCAGCCTCATGGCTATTCCACATCTGTTATCCCTGTACAGTGGACATTGTGATATATACTAGGGCCACCATATAAGTAATTTGCAAAACCCACTCCACATTAGGCCCAGGTGTCACACACTCACACCCACCTCCATACAGGATATGAGTTACAAGCACACACACACACCTGTTATGTCTGAGAGTAGAACCCCTACATAACTAGTTTATTACACTACAGCACTACACACTTATAGCATGCACCATGGAAATTATTGGAGCACTCTTTCCCCAAAGGTGTATATCACATTGGATGACATCTGCAGGATTGCCAAAGTAGGACATTCGAATTGTAGTAACTGTGGCTAGGCTAAAATGCATTGCTCCCTACACAGACAGTGAAGCACACACAAACCATCCACAACTGACATGTGTGGATATAGAACCCCTAACAGAGGTCTATATTACACTACAGCATGGGGCTGTTATAGGACACACCACGGGGATTACTGGACATCTGTTTCTCCAAAGGTGTATTTCACAATGAATGACATCCGCAGGATTGCCAAAGTAGGGCATTTGAAATGTACTGAGTGTGACTAGCCTAAAATGCATTGCTTCCTACACAGACATTGCAACACACACAAAACATCCACAGCCAACATGTGTGGGTATAGAACTCCTAACAGAGGTCTATATCACACTACAGCATGGAGCTGTTATAGGATGCACCACGGGGATGACTGAAGAATTCCTTCCCCAAAGGTGTATTTCACAATGAATGACATCAGCAGGATTGCCATAGTAGGTCATTTGACATGTACTGAGTGTGACTAGCCTAAAATGCATTGTTCCCTACACAGACATTGAAACACACACAAAACTGACATGTGTAGGTATAGAACCCCTAACAAAGGTCTATATCACACTACAGCAGTACTCAGTTACGGCACACACTCCAGAGATCACTGGGAGACAGCCTTCCCAGAGGTGTATTTTTAGGTGGATGACATCAGCAGCCTTTCCAACGTAGAGCATACAAATTGTATGGAGTGTGACTACCCTACAAAGCATTGCTCTCTACACAGACAGGGTCAGATAGACACCCACACAAACTTGCCAAGTCTGGGATTAAAATACCTACCTAATTAATTTATCATACTACAACAGTACACAGTTATGGCATGCACTACGGAGATTACTGAACTAAAATTTCCCCAGAGGTGTATTTCTAGGTGGATGACATCAGCAGCCTTATCAAAGTAGAGCATTTCAGTTGTAGAGAGTGTGACTACCCTAAAAAACATTGCTATCTACACACACAGTCAGACAGACACACACACAAACACACACAGTTGCCAGAACTCCTACCTCACTATTTTATCACACTACAGCGGTACACGATTATGGGATGTGCCACAGAGATTACTGGAATACAACCTTCCCAGAGGTGCATTTCTAGGTGGATGACATCAGCAGCCTTACCAAAGTAGAGCATTTAAATTGTAGAGGGTGTGACTACCCTAAAAAGCATTGCTTTATACACAGACAGACACACACGCAAACACACACACAGTTGCCACACCTGGGGCTAGAACTCCTACCTAACTATTTTATCACACTACAGCAGTACACAGTTATAGGACACAACACGGAGATTACTAGAATACAACTTTCTCAGAGGTGTATTTCTAGGTGGATGACATCAGCAGCCTTAGCAAAGTAGAGCATTTCAATTGTAGGGAATGTGACCACCCTAAAAAGAATTGCGCTCTACACAGAGAGAAAGACACACATAAACACAGTTGGCAAGGCTAGGGTTAGAATTCCTACCTAACTAGTTTATCACACTACAGCAGTACGCAGGTACAGGATGCGCCACAGAGATTACTGGGCTAAAACTCTCCCAAAGGTGTATTTCAAAGTGGATGACCTCAGCATGCTTGTCATAGTGGGGCTATGGGGAGGGCAGTGTGTGTGCAAGGGCCATAAACCATTCATCTAGGGGTTGACACTTCAAATGCGGGCACAACCTGGGTCATATTTCACAGGTACATGTATACAGCTGCTAGATGACTACTTCCTTGAACAGTCATGTTGCACAGCTGGCACGTGCACCACATACTCTGTAATGCTGACAGGTACCAGTGGATAGTATCTGCAGTGAGTGACATCTGATCCTCGTGTGGTTGTGGCCATTTGGCTGTGTGCTGGTTGGGACAGGCCTAGATGGCTCCTTGTCACAGTCACCCTGTTTCACACATCTATGTATGTCTACTTTTGGCTTATTATAGTGTATTATCCTTACATATATGCCTGTATTCCTATCCACTGTGTGTGCAAAGCATGAGTGGTGCATACCGAGGAGTGTCTGCACTAACATCTGCGACTGCCAGATTTGTCTGGTCCACTGGTGTTTGCAGATCTGGCCTTCATGTATTTATGTGTGTGAGCATGCCCAGTATGACCTTTCAGTATGCTGTTGACTGACATTGCCTTCATTTCTCTAATGTTGACTGACATTGCCTTCATTTCTCAAAATGGCCATCTGTATTGCATGTGTGGATCGATTCCAGGTAGTTTGTACTGCAGTGCTGACCTTACACCTACAGGTAGCATGCTGTCTCTGCAGGGTATCCGTCGATCATTTGGCATTGACTGTTGCTACATTTCTGCATAGGATGGGGGGGTACACCTGACTATTTCTTCATTTCTACACAGGATTGGGGGGGCACACCTGACTGTGACTACATTTCGTTAGAATGGGGGTCACTGCACAGGATTGGGGGGCACACCTGGCTGTGACTACATTTCTATGTAGGATGGGGGGCACACCTGACAGTTGTACACATTTGCTAGGACTGTATTAGTATGTCGGGTACTCCATTTCAGTCTGTAGTCTTGTCTTACCTATCATGCTGACTAGAGGCATACCAGTGTACTACAGATCTTAGCTTTTAATTACCTACGTATTAGTTTCTGACTTCCTACCCTTCAGAACTGACATCCCACTGCCTGACCTGCTGTAGTCTGTCTGTGTAGGCCTGGGAGTAGGTTACCCATAGGCTTCATTCAGAGGCCATAGCACAGCCTTTGTTTGTGTTTGTCTACACCTGTCCTGCTGGCTGTGACTGTTGTTGGGTATGTGAACCACCCTGACTGGCATGTCTGAGTCACTTACCTTGTGGGTGTCCCAGTATTGAGGGTGGTGCTGCAGGGCTGCCTATGTCGGATGCACATAGTACACTCCCTAATCATGGCTAAGCACAGGTAGTGTAATGTTTAGCATCCATTTTACTGTATGTGAGTGTCAGAGAGAGAGGCATTATTCCCTGGGTCCCTACTGTGTCAGTGTATGTGCCATGCACTGCCTCTTTGCCAAGGCCAGGGTATACTGGGCACGCTTCCTTCTGCCTACTGGGGCAGGCTCAGGTTGTTCCTCCTCCGAGTCCCTCTGTGCCTGTGTAGGCCTTGGCAATGGTGGGGGGTTGTGTGGCCCTGCCCTGTGCTGTTCCTGCTGCAGCTGTTTCCACAGGATCATATTGTGTAGCATGGCACATACAAGGAAAATCTGGGTACATATAGCTGGTGAGTACTGCAAGGCTCCACCGGATGTCTCCAGGCACCAGAACCGTGACTTGAGCATCCCAAACACATGCTCTACTATAATTCTGGTCTGTGCATGTGCCTCATTATGGAGTTCTTGTTCGGGTGTGTGTGCATTTCTGATGGGTGTCATCAGCCACGGCTCCAGTGCATATCCAGCATTCCCCACTAGGTGACCGTCAGGGATGTCCCCATTGGCAAATCTCTGGTACAGCTGCATCAGATGCCAGATGTGGGAATCATGATAGCTTCCAGGGCAGCCAGCACACACATTCATTATTATGCCCTGAGCATCTCACATGACCTGGAAATTGATGGAGGTTTTATTTCTAGCATCACCTCCCCTCATACTCATCTTAACAATCTCTAAAACTAGAAACTTAAATGTATGACTGACACTTTCCTTTTTAACATGCATGGCTAAGGCATTACTCTCTTTACAATTTCTTATATCTCTGAGGTGTTCTAGGACCCTTTCCTTAAATAAATTATTAGTTTTACCTATATAAAAAGAGTAACATTCTGTGCAATAACAAAAATAAACAACATTCTTCGTTGTACAATCAGCATAGAAGTTACAACTAATGTGAAAACCTAACATGGGGTGTACAAAGACTGTGCCTCTGTGAATATAGGTACAGGCTGTGCACCTCCTGCAGCTATATGTCCCTAGTCTGTCAGATGTAGTAGTTCCCTGGGTGTCATTAGTCTTATAACATAAGTGTCTTTTCAAGGATTTATTATTTCGGAAGGAAAATTGAGGTGTATTACCTATCAATCTGTGTAATTCACTTATGGTGGATAAAATATCCCAATTATTCTTGATGATGTCACAAACCACTTGAGTATTACTGGACATCTATTTTGCCTATGTTTCCATGCTTCTCTGATCTCAAAATTGATGTCATGCTCTTTATAGCCTCTATCTATAAATTCTTGTTTCAACGTGCCCAAGGCAGTTCTCAATTGTTCATCGTGGTTATATAAACGCATAATGCGGTAAATCTGCCCTTTTAATACATTCCGTTTAGTGTGTTTTGGATGCATGCTCTTGTTGTGTAGGAGATTGTTCTTCCTTATTAGTTTCCTATATAATGTTGTTGAAACTGAACAGATGTCATCTCTAGCCACTCTTACATCTAGGAACTCAATATTAGTCATGGAATAGTTATGTGTAAACCTAAGAAAGGTATTCAAAGTATTTATATATCTCAAGAACCCATGCAAACGTTCCTCTGTGTCATTCCATAACAAAAAAATGTCATCTACAAAATGTTTATACCAAACTATTGAGGTACAAAAAACATTGTTAGAGAGAATATACTCTTGTCTCCCATTAAACTAGTGATAATTTGGCGGAACTATTGGCACAGACTGTGCTCATTGCCATGCCAATCTTCTGTAAGTAATGTTTCTGATGGAAAATAAACACATTATTCTCAAGTATAATCTCAAGTAGGGCGCACAACAATCTAACTCTGCCATAGCTCATATCCTTACTTAACAGTAAATCTGTAATGTTCTCAATGTCCCAAGAATTAGGGATCCTGGTGAAAAGTGATTCTACATCTAAAGTTACAAAATAACATTTAGTATCAATAGATTCAAGTCGATCACTCAGTTCTATCAAAAAACTCCTAGTGTCCATTAACACAGCCTCACATTGTTCAAAAATTGGGTGTAAATGCTTTTCTACAAAAATGGACAGTGGCTCAGTGGCCCAATCTCTACTTGATACTATTGGACGCATGGGAGGATTTGTTTCACTTTTATGGATTTTGGGCAGTCCATACACAATAGGCATCACTGGGTGTTCCATCTTAAAATATTCAAAAATAGGTTCACTAATCATGTGGCTAGTCAGAAGATCAAAAATCAAAAATTCTATTCTATCTATAATGCCCTTAACTACATTAGCTGATAGAGTAGCATAAGTGTCAGCGTCACTCAATAGAAGCATCATACTGTTGTAATACATATCACTATCTGAAAGAACAATACCACCTCCTTTGTCGGCAGGTCGTATTTCTAGTGAAGACAAATTCTTCAGTTCCTGTAGGGCTACATAATCGTCTGGTGTCATGTTGAGAAAGGTAGATCTTACTTCATGTTTAAATTTCTCCCTTAGTTGTCTTTCGCACACTTCTACAAATGTGTCTATACCTGAGTGCACAGGTGGAATGAAAGTGCTAGGCTTTTTAAAAACATCTTGCTCACTCATATTACCCTTGAACATAGTCTTTAACGTAAGATTTCTGCCGAACATTCTAAGGTCTTGTAGAATATCAGTTAAATCAGCTTTCTGTGCTGGTATAAAACTCAGCCCTTTGTTCAAAAGCTGAAGTTGCCCATCAGTTAACAGATGTGTGGAAATATTAAAGACTAGGCTTGTCTCACCTTTTTGCCTGTCCTGGCAGGTTCCTCTATGCTGGATTGACAATGTATCTGCCCCATTTTCACCCGGCTTCTTGATCTCCCTCTTATGGGAAGTGGATTGTTCATTAAAAAACGTCCTTGTGAAAAGTTTGATACTGTCGCAGAATTAGTATTCATACTCGTAGCAGTTGGATCTTGTGCGCACTCCCTATGCCTAACTACCTGATTAGTAGTTATATTTCTGTCAGATATAACCTCTCGCTCATGTGAGGTATTGTCTGTATTCACTGTATTAACCTCCATCTGAATTCTCGTACTCGCGGAAAAGTTTAAAGTTCTGTTGTCAGCATTGCTCTCCAATAAATACGAAGTCGAGTGGGGAGGGGCTGAATCACCTGTCACACCTCCTCTCGCATCACCATAGCATCTAGTTGTTGTTTCACGTTGCATAGAGGCTTGTTGCTGTCTGTCCCTAGCCCAAGAAAAGACATTCCCGTTTCGGAAATCAGAGAGATCTCTCTGCAATTTACGTGTCTTGGTTGCAGAGAATCTCTTCTCATAACCATTAACAGCTTCATAGAGAGATTCCATTCTATCTCCTACGACCTCTATCAGGTATGTGTCATAGATCTCATTTTGTAGCATGTTAATCTCATTCTGCAACTCATTCTCAGATGGTCGAAAAAACTCAATAAGTTGTTGCATATACTTTGCACTACATTCTAAATTGAGTAATTGCCAGCGTCTTAAAAGCTCTGGATACATCCGGCCATAACTAGGCATTGTCAATACATGTAGCCCTCTTGGGGCTATATTGTGTTGCAAGGAAGCTTCCAAGTGAAAACGCTGTCATTTCAGCCGTTTGAATTTATAAAGTTTGTTTGTTTTCAAGCTCATGATATTTACAAAGAAACTCATCATGAAGATGAATGTCATTCTCCACTATACCTTCAGAGATTTTAATCTCTGCAGAAAGCAAGGGGTTTGTGTTGGTATTTAAAAGTTGGTTAAACCGATCGAACATCAGTCTATTATTTTACGGAGCAGACTCCAATACCGGCTGACTCTTCAGTCCTAACTGGGGCATGTCAATACTCCCTTCTGCCATGTCTGGAGTGGAACAAAAATAGTAGAATTGAAAATGCAAAGAACCAAACTCCAGGTGAAATAACCACGTTGAAGCAGGATATGTGAGCGTAGAAACATTCTGGTTATACATGGCAGTACAACTGGATAAAATCCTTAATCTTCGATAGCATAATAGTAAGTGCTTTCACAACCAATAAGAGTTGCTTCATCAGACTACATATAAAATCAAACATACTCATTTTATATTTGTGATGCAATACAAACTGTCCAATCACTGAGATACTAATTAACACTTGAAAAAATGTAAAAGGGTAAGTACACATTTGTGAAAATGCTTGTAAAAAATATATCTATATACATATATACATCTAGGAAATATATATACACACACATATATGACCAACCTACAAGTCAGAAATTAATAGGCACATACATTATACTTATAAAGAATAACAAAAAATATAAGATTTGTATTTAAAATATTATAAATTCAATGTTTCAAACTCCTTGATTTGAGGGTGGGTTTAAGCGACATCCTGCTATTCAAACCAGGAGGTCTGTCAGCATTAAGCAGCAGTATCCACCTCTGCTCAGCCTTCTCGGTTTTATTTCTAGCATCACCTCCCCTCATACTCATCTTAACAATCTCTAAAACTAGAACCTTAAACGTATGACTGACATCTTCCTTTTTAACATGCATGGCTAAGGCATTACTCTATTTACAATTTCTTATATCTCTGAGGTGTTCTAAGACCCTTTCCTTAAATAAACGATTAGTTTTACCTATATAAAAAGAGTAACATTCTGTGCAATAACAAAAATAAACAACATTCTTCATTGTACAATCAGCGTAGAAGTTACAACTAATGTGAAAACCTAACATGGGGTGTACAAAGACTGCGCCTCTGTAAATATAGGTACAGGCTGTGCACCTCCTGCAGCTATATGTCCCTAGTCTATCAGATGTAGTAGTTCCCTGGGTGTCATTAGTCTTATAACATAAGTGTCTTTTCAAGGATTTATTATTTCGGAAGGAAAATTGAGGTGTATTACCTATCAATTCATCTAATTCATTTATGATGGATAAAATATCCCAATTATTCCTGATGACGTCACAAACCACTTGAGTATTACTGGAGAAAGTAAGAGGCATTCTAACTATGTCATCTGTCATATGTGGCTCAAGGTGAACTAGTGTTCCACTATTATCTGATCGAGGCTCAATGTTTCTCTTGGTGTAGTAAGGTGCACACCTATCTTGCCTATGTTTCCATGTTTCTCTGATCTCAAAATCGATGTCATGCTCTTTATAGCCTCTCTCTATAAATTCTTGTTTCAACATGCCCAAGGCAGCTCTCAATTGTTCATTGTGGTTATATAAACGCATAATGCGGTAAATCTGCCCTTTTAATACATTCCGGATGCATGCAATTTAATATTCCACTACTTTAGTAACGGCCATGCTTGTGTTCAACAGACCCAAATTTTAAATGGGTGTTACAGCTGTGATCCACTGAGATTACACATGGAGCTCTTGTTGAATAACTGAACACTTGTTCAGTTAGTTTGACAAGTGTTGTGTGGTCTGATGTTCTAGTCCCTTAGTAAAAGCTATACCACTGTCCAAAAGACACAACTTTGACACGATTACTCAATAAACATAAGAAGTGGCACAGCATTCATGAAGTGAGGACCTTTTCTCTGAAATGCCTGTCACTCCTATTGACGAGATTATGGTGATCACTATGAAGCTCATGCATTAATCCCACATGAATGGTGAGCACAATATGCTGAACTTATTGTATGGAAACAGGTCTTAAGGTGACCACATCTTCAACAATAAAGAGAGCTTTGGTGTGGTACCCACAACACAAGTGTCTAACAGCTTGATATGAGCACTAAAACCTGAATTAGTGGCTGTGAAATTCAACAAGGTGCTTGGTGTTCTGGCATTTCCAGCAGCTGAGGGATGGGGTCTAAGGGCTGCATGAGGTTTGTTAGCAGACATGTTGGAATTCAAGAGCAGTAACACTTTAATGCTTTAAATTAAAACTGCCATATGTGAATATGCTTTTCCTCAAATATAAGGATGTCAGCATTTTACAAAAAATAATTTAATTTCTTAATGAGTAAAAGACACAAACTATATAACTGTTCATGATAAAAGAACATGCACTTAATTAGATGAAAATATGGAAGGAGTCAGTGTGGTGTTGTTCCTAGAACAGAAACAGTCTGGTATTGTCTGCAATGTTGTGAAAAATGCATTTTAACCCGGTGCAGGCAGGCTCTCAGTTTTATAAGGATAAATTAAGTCACTCCAAGTCCAAAACAAGAGTTTAATTTTTAAAATAAACTTCTTGGCAAACTTGATGGAATAGTTCAATGTTCAGAAGACTTTTCAGTGCAAAGGCAGAGGTAAGCCTAAAACTTGATTAAGAAATACAAAGAAAGAAGGCACATCAACCTGGCTTGTATGTCCATATATGTACGTATGATCTACAGTGATCAAAGATGGACCATCTTCTCTACTGGAGAATTCAAGTTGTTAAGACCTTCTGGGAACAAGAGATCACCAATTCCATGCTAAAAATCAAAAATAAAGTTTGGGGATATACAGAAGACTTTCTAAAGTTATGCCTAAGAAATGTATTCTCCAAATGGTAATTTAGGAAAGAGGAGTAGGAAGGTAATTTGTTGGTATAGGGGCTGAGTGGGGTACATGTGCGAGATGATGTAAGATAAGGATACACACAGAAGCAGTGTGTGGGTGAATGGCTGTGTGAAATACAACTAGGTAAGGATGCAGAAGCCTATAAAACTGACTAAAAACAGATGTCTGTAGACATGAAGTGAGTGAGAAAAGGAAGGTTCTAAGCAATGTGCAGTGGGAGAAATGAGGAACCAAAGCAAGTCACTAAGCACAAGGCACAAACTAAATCCACAAGAAATAGCTCCAACCCCAAGATGACAATACTATATAATATTAGATAACTGCGGTGGGTTGTGTATGTGTATATATTTCGTACTTCCTGTATTATTGACATCTTGATAAAGTCTCTGAATGGTCAGAGACGAAAACACTTGAAGTGATTTTAGTGGCTAAATAAAATATTTATATATTTTATTTATAAGTGTTACATCTTGTTTTTAATTCATAACCCTTACTGCAACTTGGAGACGACTTGGGATTGGAGCTATTTCTTGTGAAATGAGGAACCAAGATAGAGACGTAGAGAGCAAGGAAAGGCTTGCATTGAAAGAGGCTGAGATTAGCTACAGCACTAACAAACTGTTAACTATACAACATTAGCAGTAAAGTCAGAACAAACCTCTGAATCGATAAAGGAACCAATGTAGCAAACAGCAAAATACTGAAGAAAAAGGCAAACTGGTTCCAACACAGCACTCTTTAATAGCAACACAACAAGGTAAGCGCTTTCACGGATTACATCCGCTTCCTCAGACCAAAATATTAAAACTGAAGTCACATCTTTAAACATTCTAGCAGCCAATGAGGCACACTAATCACTGGACCAATTTAACACATTCATTGCCTTGTCTAAGCAGTGAAGAAACTAACATCAGTGTGTAAATCAGCAACACTATAAAACACACATTGCTGCTCAAAAATTGCTAAGTACGTAATTAAAACTGACTTTGGTCTATCACATAAACATAAATATAAATTCTAAAATGTATCAACATTTAAATATACTAAAATATATATAAAAAGTATATATATATATACATACATATACATATATATAGATATATATATATATATATATATATATATATATATATATATATATATATATATATATACATACATATACATATAATAAAATATGTCTAAAAATATGTATATAAAACTGGTCAATCTTGTGGACATATAAAATAAAAACCATAGCAAAGATATATATAAGAAACCAAGGACATAAGCCTGGTACTACTTGGTCAATGTTTCAGTGCTCTAGCTTTTAATAAGGGCTCCAGAGACATCTTACTATTGAAACCTGGTAGTTTGTCAGCTTGATAACGTATAATCCACTTCTGTTCCACTGATTCTGTCTTTTTATTGATGTCACCACCTCTAATACTATTGTGTATGACTTCTAGAACAAAAAATTTAAACTTATGTGCAGTGCCTTCTTTTGCAACATGCATGGCCAATGCACTTGTTTTCTTAGCATTCCTAATGTCTCTTATGTGTTCTAAAATTCTCTCCTTGAAGGTTCTATTTGTTGTGCTGATATAGAATGAAAAACAGATAGTAGAAAAACAAAAATATATAACGTGCTTGGTATGGCAATCAGCATATAAAGTGGTGCTAATCTCAAAGCCTAATTGTGGATGTACAAAAGTGCCCCCCATATATACACACACAAGCCATACATGTCCTGCATGGGTACGTATGCATTCTATCAGATTGTACACCATTCTGTCTACCCTTGGATTTGTAACATAACTGGTTCTTAAGAGATTTGTTATTCCTGAAAGTAAAACTGGGTTGGCGACCTATAACATCTTTGAGTCCAGGATCAGTCAAGAGAATATCCCAATTGTTCTTAATAACATCACATACCATGCACACATTGCTAGCAAAAGTTAGTGGCATCCTAACCCCTACAGTGCTACCGGTGATGATATTAGATGGAGAATCAACAGCTCTACCAACATTTGTTTGGGCTTTTGGGGGAACATTCTCAAAATAAGGGCTAAATCTTCTATTTCTCTCCACCCAAGCTGCACTAATCTGAGAGTCAATGGCAGTGAGCTTATATCCCCTCTCAATAAATTCCTCTTTCAATTTGATTAGTGCAAGAGTTAGCTGTGTATCATCACTATGGAGACGCATCATGCGTCGTTTTGTTGATGATATTTTTCTGCTATGGCAAGATACAGAAGAGGAGTTAGTACAATTTTTACAGTACCTCAATGGATTGAATCTCAATCAGAAGAGATAGATTTTTTAGATGTGAAAGTGAGTATAAATGCCCTGTCATCTGTTTCCACTACTATATATAGGAAGGACGTTAGGAGGAATAACATACAATCACACAAAATGTAATGTTTTAAAAGGGCAGATTTATCACACTAACTAGTTTCATCACATTGACAACAGTTTCCATCATAAATAAATGAAACAGGTGTAAAAAGTCAATAGTACAGTGCTGTAATATAAAACTTTTAAGACATGAGTTGACACCAGTACGCTGTGCTGTTCTTTCTGACCTCCATGTCAAAAATATGTCCTCCCCATCATCATGAATCAACATGAAATGAAAACATCAGCTAATAAAGTACATTATAGTATTGTCTTTTTCTTTGTTTTTTTTTTTCTTTTGTGAAAGCTTAATGAAGTTTTTAAGGTGTAAAGGAATATCAGCAATTAAACTTTCATGAGGCATCCTTAAGTTATCCGATTCACTGATTTGAAGAGTCTTATTCTAGGAGACATTACTTCATGGAAGGAACAGTAAGGTACTGAATCATAGTGTCTAAGGTAGTTTTAAGGATGCTTTTTGAAACATGCATTAATATAAAAGAAAACAAACCATATTAACATGTTTCTAGTTACATACATTATACATCACATATGCTTCTTTTTATACCTCTCATCAGTCCAGCATCATACAAATTGCTCAGTTCCTGCCTTTTCTTAAATCTCACTCATCCTCCTGCTCATTATTCTGCATGCATTTTCCCACAATTTCCATTCATTTCTATGTAATTTGCTACTTCCCTTTTCAAACAAACCCATTTCCAGTTATTTTATCTCTGTTGCAATATTCAGTACTTCAAATACAGTTTTAGAATTTGATTTCCATTTTCTAGTATTTTTATTTGTGGTAGCCAACAGAATAAAACTTAACAAGGCCTTACTACGTCTAAGCAATTCCAATCCTGTGTCCCAGCTCAAAAGAATTGTTTCCTTAGTTAAACTCATTTGCTCACCCAATTTTCTGACAGACTACGTTGCAGGAAATTTTCAAAGTCTGCCAACTCATTACACTCCCAGAACATTTGTTCTAAGTTATCTTTATCTTCCCTATCATACCACCAACATTTGCCACCTACCTGAGGAAAAATTCATCTTTGGACTCTAATCTGGGTATAAAAATACATATTCAAACCATTCCAAGCAAAAATCCTAAATCTTCTAGACTTTGTTACATGCTTGGGAGCCATACTATATCCTCCCATTGTTTCCTTGTGAATTGCTTACCCAATCTATCTTCACAATTTTTTCTAATCTCCTCTGATTGATTCCTATGGTTGTGTAACATTTTGCATATCTTAACAATTATCCATTTTTTAACAGCAGCTTCTGTTCTAGATTCACCTAAAATCTCTACCAGAGGAAGTCTTTCACTAGGATTCCCCTATCCTTTTCTCTTTGCCTGTACTCTAATATCAATCCCTGATAGGAAAGGTAGTCAATAGCCTGCAGTCCAAATGTTTTTTTAGTGTCATCCCATTCAGTTACCTTTCCCTCTCTAGTTATTTGCCAATATTTTTGAGCACTGACTGGTTTAAAAGTTGACTGGCTCTGGACTGCATGAAGGTGCAGTATATGGGATTAAAACTGCAAATTATTTATTTATTTGTTGACATTTGATTACTGGAAAAGTACGACTGTGTAGAAGTCCATTTTCAGTGGAGGCCCAGAGAGAAAAGCTCCAAATTATTACAAAACATTTTAAAAACAATAATTTTACAATCTTCAAACATAAAACAAAAACATCTGAAGCTTAATAATGATACCAGATTAGACATAATATAAAAACATTGGTTAAGAATTGATACAAGGTATATGAATTAGATAAATGTTAACAGTTTGTAGAAAAAATAAAGATAAGTTAGTCTAATACAAATAGGAATTATAATATGAAGTGAGGGGAAAAACTGGCTTATGGTATATTTAGAGAGAAAGTCAGGGAAGAGAATTAGATAGCATTAAAGAAGTAAGTGAAAAAGGGAAAGTAAGGATGTATAAGGAATGAAAAGATACTTGTTCACATTTAGAGATATAGTTTGTCCTGATTTTGAGTAAGAACAGAGCCATATTTTAGCTAGGAAGTCTTTTAGACTGGTTTTAAAGGATGGGAGGGAGGGTATAGACATGATCAATACAGGGAAGGAGTTCCAGGCCTTAGCAACCTTGCACGAGTACAGACAATGCCCAGCAGATTTGCTAGGTTTATAGACAGACAGGAATTTTTGGTCACTGGATTGCAATGACCAACTGGGAGCATAGTTGTGTAGAATGTATTTTAGTGCTGGACAGGCAGATGGATGCTTGGTAATTTTAGAGGTGATAAGAAGTTATGTATATGTTAGTTGATGTGGCACCTTTAACCAATTTAGGCTTTTCAGTGCTATACAGTAGTGGGTTCTGCAAGGGGTATGTGGTGCAAATTTAATAACTTTGTGATAGCACTGTTCAAGCTTTAATTTTTGTGAAGCCTGGAGGTTAGTAAAGATGGGAGTGCCATAAAGAAGAGTGGGGGGAGATAAGTAGTGGCAAGTGTAGTTTTAGTTGTGTCAGTGAGAACATTTTTGGTTCTGTAAAACATTCCTACTTTTTGATGAGTTTTTCTTATGCAATTTAGTATATGCAGTTTGAATGTAAGATTATCATTCAGTCTCACCCATAACAGTTTGCTATGAGAAGTGACTTCAATGGTTGTTTTATTAAGTGAGAAGACTTTTAAGTATTTTGGTCTTTTTTGGGTTGAGCATGAGTTGTGAGTTACAAAGCCATGATCCAGTGGCTGTTAAAGCTTCCCAAGTATTTTTTTTTTTTGAGGTGTACCATGTTGTCAGATGTGCAAATGAGAGTGGAATTATCTGCTTATTATATTAGGATGGCCTGTTGTGTGGAAGTATAGATGGTGCTAGTAAAAATGTTAAAGAGGAGGGGATCAAAGATAGAGACGTGGTACATCAGTAATGACTGAGAGGCTAAGAGAGAGCATGGAGTGCCATTGTACTGACTGATACCTATTAGACAGGTAGCTGTTGAACTACAAAAGGGTGGGCTGAGAGAGAGACCTGGTAAGGACATTTCAAGTAGAAGTTTCAAAAATGTGACAAACTGTGTAGAAGGATTTAGACAAGCCTAGAAATAAGGAATAGATTAGTTTGCAATTATCTCCAGATTTATTGAAACTATATAGACTGTAAAGGCAGTATTAATACTATGGTAAAGATGTAAGCTATGTTGTGTAGGGGGACAGAAGTTCTTCCTGCAGGAGATAGTCTTGTAATTGTTTTTCAATACATTTTGCAAGTGTTTGGCAAGGAGAGATAAGATTATTATAGGTCTAAAGTTATTAATGCATGTTGAATTTCCTCCTTTGTTCAGTGGGACAATGTGTGACTTTTTCAAGAGAGAGAATTTGGGATCCCTGGACTGATCTATTTATAAAGATTGAGACAGGATAGGTAATGCTATTGACCGCTATTTTTAGCTACTTGCTTGGAAGGTCATCAGCTGTAGAAGCGTATGGCTTAAATTTGTTTGAGTAGTTTTATATAAAATGTGGGCACAGGTTTGAAGGTGAAAGTGGATGTGGAAATATGTGGCTGTTGGACAGGGCTGGGATTAGATGTTTTGGAATCCTTGGTTAAAGATGCTATACTATCTATAAAAAAAAAGAGTTCAAATGTGTTGCAGTTTTGAGTGGTGAGTTATCAGAAAAGGGGTTTGGGTTGAATTTTTGGCCAGGATGTAAGATTTCTTTAATGGATGTCCAAAATTTTTAGGGTTGTGTTTAGTATTATTCTGAACGTTATTATAGTATAGTTTTTGTCTTAATTTAGTTGCTGTTCAGTACAGTTGTGAAGCATTCTGAAGTTTTCTAAATTTTGACGTGTTTTACATTTTTGCTATTCTTACCATGCTTCTTCTCTGTCCTGCATTAGCAATCTACTCTTTTTGGATAGCCAAATTGCATTATTTATTTTCAGTCACTTCTTTCTAGGAGGTGCAAAGCTATTTAGGATATATGGAAAAGTTGTATTGAATTCAGTTACAGCATAGTCTAAGGGAAGGATTTTTAGGAAGTTCCATTTAATAGATGATTGTGTAGTAATGAACATTTCTGGGTTAAACATGTATTTGCCAGGGTCTGATACTAAGATCTAGTCTAATAGAGAATTTGTTGTCTTGCTATAATGTGTGAGGCTATTAATTAGTCATATGAAATCATAGAAGTTCATATTAGATGTAGGGGAGTTAGAGTTTATGTCTATCCAATTGACATTCACATCACCTAGTAATATTTTTTTCCTGTAGAAATGTTATGGATATCCAATGTAGGATATCTTTCAGTATAGCTGTATTGTTGCCAGGAGGGATATAAAGAACAGTAATACATATTTGTTTATAATTGTTTACTTTGAAAAAAGCAAGCAATCAGTTTATAGCAAGAATAAAGCAATTAACAAAAAGATCCAAGTAAAATAGGTTGACTAAATAACTGGCATATGCAGAAAAGTCTACTGGTCAAGCAAAAGAGGACAGTGGCCAACTTAGTAAGAGGTCCTTAATGTACATGGACTATTTCATACAGACTTTCAGTCACAGAGCAGGCATGTATATAACTGATTAAAGTTAATATGCAGCAAGACTCTATGTGATAAACACGCTTACCTTAAACACTGACAAAAGTCTCAGTAAACTTGTAGGTGGAGGGCCTTGTGAAATGAAAGAACTATGATGAAATTAACAACTAGCCCCTGCAGCAATTCAAGTTTTGGTTGGGTGGGTCATAATGTCTAGATCATAATATTAAGGGGATATGTCAACATGAAAATAGATGGACTCTTGCTCTCTATGGCTAGATGTTTAGACAAATTTGTCTCAGCAGTGCAATAGCTAACTTCACTACATCACAACACTTGGTCTTCAGAATTAGGTTTTCAGCTTTTTTAGGTTTCCTGTGTAGCTTCTACATGTCTTTCTTGTGTCTAAATATTTTTTTTACTAGCTTACTCAGTTTCTTCTAGCATCCCAGAGATATAAAGCATTTATGTTTGGAGTAGGTGTGCATGGGATGTGTGTGTGTGTGTGTGTGTGTGTGTGTGTGTGTGTGTGTGTGTGTGTGTGTGTGTGTGTGTGTGTGTGTGTGTGTGTATGTGCAAGTGACCTAAAAAAGGCTGACATCTGATCCAAGATTAGTTTCTCTGCCTCACACATTACGTGCAGTGATAGGTTCCAGCACACATGCAGCCACGGGCAGATTAAAGTGAGCATCAGAAAGTGAATGGATGAATGAAGTTTATTTGAGATAAAATTCTAATTGTATAAAGTAAAAACTGGAAATTTTGCAGAACATTTGGAATATAGACACGTAGGAGACCATACCTGAAAATGAACAACAAAAACAGTATACAGCACTGATTTGGTAAACGCAAGTAGGGCAGTAAAAGTATAGTTTCAATAAACCATTTAAGATTTATGAATAGAGTTTGGTTTTACAAAGAAATGTGCAGGAAAAGGTGGAGATAATGTTGTGAATATTCTCATGTAAGGGGGATGTATTCTTTATCTGTGTTGCATTTTGGCAGTAAAGATTTAAAAAGGTGGTACTGCAACCAATTTTTCATGTATAAAACCACAAAACCATTGCTGGGCAGACAATCACATTCTGTTAGGTAGGTTAATGGAGCACTAGGATTCTTCCTTTCAGTAGAAGGGGTTGTGCCAATATATGGCATTATCGAAGTGATACATGTCAATGTATTATTTAAGTAAAATGTCCTGCATTTCTTTGTTCAAAAGGTTGCAGTTTGCATTTTCTTTCTTAAAAAAACATATTCCCCTGGAATTACTAATCTTCTGTGCAGGACTAGTCTAATCCTGCATGGAAGCAGCGCAGTTTAGGAGGAGGATGGCAGTGTGCCATGCATATTAATGAAGGTGAACTGCCTGAACTCCAAATCCTACACGGAGCATGGACGAGTGCAGGGGGCATGTCTGAGAGCAGAGCTCTCACGATATACATGCCCCTGCAATGAAGGACTGCAGAACGTGTAAATAAATGAGCGAGACCACTCATAGGTGTCTGCATGTCCCCACCAACAGTCCCCCATGTGTACAACAGCAACAGGACATAAAAATAAAAACAAGAAACCCCTTTATTTTTTTTAAAACTCTGAGTACAGCTAACCATAGGTGCGTGGGTGTGCCCATCGCTAAGCTACGGTTAAAGCAGCTTAAAAGGCTGAAGAGGAGAACAAGGAAGATATATGCAAATGAAACAGCACAATAATAGTGTAGTGGTCAGAGCATCTGTCTAACGAGCAAGCATTTCCAGTTCAAGTCCTAGTGCAGCACATGCCATTTTCCCTGTGAAATCTGTATATGAACATTTCTTGACATTTTTTTGCTGTATAACCTACTAAATAACATTTAAATGCGAACTGGAGTACTGCATTAAATGCACATGCGAAGTGCCAATGTAATAATGAATAAGGAACTAGTAAGCAGGTTTAAGCACAAATAAGCAGTAGTAAGCATATATAAGCACTTGTAAGCGTGTTTAAGTGCATTTGCATGGGGGTAAGCATGGCCTACACATATTAAGCAAAGTAGAAGCTAACTGAATGTTAGAAACTGCAACCGGAGGTTAGCATTGCTTAGCTCCATGCAAACCCGCACACCTGCTTACAACTGCTTTAAAGTGCCTTAATCACTCTGTACCCAACAGCCCATGTTCTGCCCAGCAGCAAAATAAACATTTTCTGCAAGGCTCAAATTCAGGACCCTGTACACCACAGTCACTGTAGTTAACCACTAAGCCATCATAGCAATGCATACAAATGAGGTATCAGCAAACTAATCCTCACCACAGGAAAATCAAACCAAACATGTGAACTGAATCTACATACAGTGTGAAGTTCTATAACCTGCCACAGAACATAAATATATGAACTGGAGTACTGCAGTAAGCATAGATTTGAGGTGTTATTGTAATAAAGTGTAGAAGTCCCCAGGTCCCCAAACAGTGTATGTACACATGAATCACGGATACCAGACACATATATAACCTGTAATGAATAATAAATCACTGATAAAAGGCAAATATAGTGCTAATTAACTATTAAGCAATGCTAACCATAGCACAGCTCAACTTAGTAAGTGTAAGCAATGTGTAGGGAAGCCAATTCAATCTGCCCAGTGGTATACCTCTTTAAGCAGTGCCAACCTTAGGTAAGCAGGTGTGCCCATAGCTTAGCCTTTTCAAAACTGGCCAATCATGGAAAAGTGCGGGAAATTGGCTCAACTTAAACCCAAGAGGTGGGAATATAGCTCATAACTGGTTGTAGCTTCCCCTTGCAGGTACTATGGTAGAAAGGGGAGAAGGAGTGCGCTTCTGGGTGCAGCACTGGTGCATCCAGGAGTCTAAGGTCGTGGTTGGACTCCTAGTTAAAGACCATGCACAGAGACTGCTGCAGGGCCAGTACTAGGGTTCCCAATATAAGGCGGAGGCCTGGGACCTTCTCACCCATGACCTTACCAGTGCCACTGGCATACCCCAAACTGGTGAACAGGTCAGGCACCACTATGCTGACCTGCAGCGGTGGAAGGGGACCTCTTGGAGGAGTGGCTCCAAGAGGCTAGAGCAGCAGGGGCTGTCCCAGCCATGTATAAGTATCAGTCCACAACCTGTGTAATAATTGCCATCTCAGGTATATCATGGATTGGTATGGCTAAATATTCCTCTTATGTGCCCCACAGCTGCAATGAAGTGGGCCATGAACGAGGAGGCCCACATCAGCTGCCTGGCGCGGTTGCGACGTAAGGCAGGTCAGTAATACTCATGCTTCTACTGTCATAGGAAATACAAATAAAAGTAGTAGTAAAGTAATTGCTAGTATAAAACCTGTATTTTTCAAGGCAAGTACTGCATACACTAGAGAATATGGCAGGATGAGTCTGATATTGTTAGTATGGCAATAAAAATGTACTACCCTGACAAAACAGATCCAACTGCTGGACTATATATCTATATTCTGGTATCATATGGTAATGTAGATTTGCAATCATGTAATAGTACAGCACTGTTACCCACACCATGCACCATAAATCGAATGTGTAGGAATGCCTGTATATGACAGGTGTAATCCCCAGAGGCCATTTAGTACAACTGAGAGACACATAGACAGTAAACAGGAAAAAATGCAGACAACAAAAACAGAATAGTACATGTAACTGAGATGTGAAGTGTTGTTCTTTTAGCACACATAGCCACGGTTCGAATCCTGCCAGTGGTAGTAGTCTGCATACAGAATCATACCCCACAACTGTACAGATATGTTCAGAATGTCTATTAAAGTGGCCCATATCTAATGCCTATCAACCCGTCCCTCTGGGAAATCAGTGGGATGATCCCAGATGTATAGGCTGCAAACAGGAAATACAACTGATTGACACACATCTATGACAAACATCTGGCAACCTAGCAACTCCCCAATACCTTATGTGACTAAGAGCCATGTATGTCCCATTTACACCCCAGCTTGTTAAGCTGTGGTCAGAGTGTGTACAGTAACAGAGTGAGTATTATGTGCAGAATACTACTGTGTAATCCAGAACTTTGTGTGGCAACAGTCAGGTAGTGCTAATAAACATTGCTCCCACAGGTGCGTTGGATACGAACAATGTGCTGATAAATACAGACCAATATAACCTGCACTGGTACTGTCCACCCTGGTATTGTAAGGGATTGTGACTGTTGCAGTTTCTCTGAATAAGAAAGTATCACTGGTAACTGTCACCCACACTATGCTACATAATATAACTGTGTAGGAAAGCATGTATATGTGTGTGTCAGGTCACTAAAGGTGGAAGAGGGCAATATTCTAGATATATCCAGGCACACCAGCATGTGGTCAACACATGGTCAGAGTCTGTGCAGAAAGAGTTGGATAGCATAGTGCAAAACATCAACCCGGAATCTGGGCGTATGTGTACAGTGTTAACAAACATTCCCTCCACATGTCTACAAGGTAAGAGGTGTATACTGCAGGTAAAACCAGTTCATGTGTAATGATGTTGACAGCCATATCAATGTCCAGTATAGGTCTATAGGGTAGTGTAGTAAGATTTGTAAGGTACAGATAACAACACTGACTGGGAAAGTAATGTTAAGTACAGGAATATACTACTTGTTAATTGACATCTTTCTCTCTCACCCACCTTATCTCCAACAATAATAAACATACCCACCCCAACTGGTATGTACTGACTCTGATAATGGCCAATCATTTGATAAATATTCTAATGGTTCCCATGCATGCGCCATATTGAATTATTCCAACGTTGTTGGTATGGTGCCATCAACGTACCTGCATGCTGTTACTGTAGAAGAATTGGGCAGCTATGGACCTTTCCTACACCCTTCCTGCACATGCCCAGCTATTTCCCCTACTTTCTTACTCTGTTTGTGTTCTTTTTTCACCACTTTCCTATCAACCCTTTTTTTTTCTTTTAAAGAAATTAGCATGGAGGTAAGCAGCAATACGTACTTTTAAGCAGCAGTAAGTGGGTTTAAGTGTGTTTCCACAGGGGTAAGCAATGCCTACACAGGTTAAGCAATATAGCAGCTAATTGAGTGTAGGACACTATAACCAGAAGTTAGCAGTGCTTATGTCCATGCAAACCTGCACAAACATGCTTACAACTGCTTTAAAGTGCCTTAATCACTCAGTATCCAACCTCCAGTGTTCTGCCCAGCAACAAAAAAAAAAAGAAACTCTGTAAGGCTCGAACTCAGGACCCTGCATACTATGCACAAAGTGCTTTACCACTAAACTATGAGAGACATACTTAACCCTGAGGTTTTCACAAACATATCATCCAGCACAATCAGTCAACAGTACAGGAAATGTAGTAATATCATACAACACAAGCTGTTAATGCAAGAAGTCTGGACAGAGTATGCAAACATGTGGGTACACATAGGGATATATGTCAAATACTGCTGTAATACACTTAAAACATTGCTAGTTACACAGTTATATGTATTATAACATATATGCAGAAGGACATGAAGTCTGAAGCACAAAAGTGTTGGAACTATTTATTGATTTTAGTGCTGCGATCATCCATGTCAATTGCCAAGAGAATGAGGTACAGGCTCAAAATATGAACCGGACATTCATGGCCATATGGACAGTGGTACATGTAGACAGATAGACAGCTATTTATATATATATATATATATATATATATATATATATATATATATATATATATATATATATATATATATATATATATATATAACTCACAAATCATCACATAACATAAATTGCATATAGATAGATAAATATGTTCATATGTATGTATATATATATATATATATATATATATATATATATATATATATATATATATATATATATATATATATATATATATATATATATATATTCTGACATATATGTATATACGGAGAGAGAGAGGTATATATATCTGTTTAGTTTTTTATATATATATATATATATATATATATATATATATATATATATATATATATATATATATATATATATATATATATATATATATATATATATATATATATATATACACACACATACATCTAGATGTTAAAATACATTTCCTATACTGTTGAATGATTGTGCTGGATGATATGTTTCTGAAACCATGCAATTTGATTGTACCAGTCATGGCTTAGTGGCAATTCACTTTGTCTGTAGTCTGCAGGGTCCTGGGTTTGCGGCTTGCAGGATCTGTTTGTTTTGTTGCTGGGCAGAATACAGCCCATTGGATACAGAGTGATTAAGGTACTTTACAGCAGTTGCAAGCTTACAACTGCTAAGTGTCTTAATCACTCGGTATCTAACAGGCCGTATTCTGTCCAGCAAGCAAGGCTCAAGCCAGGAACCCTGCACACCCTAGACAGGGCAATTTACCACTAAGTCATTACAGATACAAAGAAAGGTCATGTTTTCAGAAACATATCATCCAGTCCTGTCATGCAACAGTACAGAGAATGTATACAAACACCTAGATGCCTGTGCGTGTAATTATATTAATATCTAAAAAGATACAACATATCTATATATGTATATATATTTATATATTTCTAACACTATATACATATATATCAACATATATGCACATATATACAATCATATGCCTAAAATGACACATATATGTGTCTACACCCATATGTCTACATAGACACAGCACATTGCATATGTGTATGCATATATATATATATATATATATATATATATATATATATATATATATATATATATATATATATATATATATATATATATATATATATATATAGGTATATATGGCCATACATCTATAGATAGCAATGGCAGATTAACAAATACACATATGTCCACATGCACCGTTAATGGGGTTGAGAGGCCCCACACACTATACATCTCGTATGAATAGGCATCCTTCCCCACAGCCAAACACGTGCGCCCTGCAATACACTACCAAGTACAGTCTGCCACCCATAGGAAATGTAATATGTGGAAGCCATCAATATCCCCTGGATACAGATACACAGACACAGTATGCAGATACAGATACATATATATATATATACATATATATATATATATATATATATATATATATATATATATATATATATATATATATACATGTGACTACACATACATACGCAGATATATGTACAGTAAGATACATATGTAGAAGGTGCATACAATATGGAACAGCCACTATGCCTACAGTTAACACCTGAACATCTGGACACTGTATGGGCCACCCATACAAATGACAATCGTTGCCTGCAACATATACCCATAGAGAGGTCATAGGAAAAACACCACACACAGATTTGCAGAAATACAAAACCTTTCATTGTGTACTATAACAGTTCTATATGCCATGTCATATAGCTGTTCAGACACTGACAACCATATAAACAGAGTACTGCAACTGTGAAACAGTTACACTAATACAGTAGTCTGGAAAGGTTCACAACTGTTGCTGTCTAGGCCAAGCCCTTCAAATTGTACAATAGTGAACACAGACTGGGCCATAGGATACCAAGCAATCAACAGTATGTACTGCAGGTGTGTAGTTCAGCAGCCTCTATATACACTCTGTACAAACTCAGTAGGTGATAAAGACATTATGTGATCACATGGGTTGTCACTGTTACATAACAAGGTATAACTGACACCATCACTAGCACACCGACAAACAGAACCATCTGTATGGCAGGAGGCAGTAGGCTTGCAGTACCCCAATTCATGTAAGTAATGTAAATATAGGTGAAGTATATGGTACTGTACATCCAGATACCTTGCGGCAGCTCAACCCTGATACCCCCACATTTTGTAACAGCCAAGGTAATTTATGGTGCTCCCCACCTATTCTCAATAATACAGGGCCATATACCACTGTTACATACACTGGCCGCTGGAGTGCATAAGGGCACACATGTATTGTGTAAGTGACGCCCACACATATATAGCCCCAGCTCCACTGTATGTGTGGGGGATACAACATCAGTGTACTAATGGCAGCAATGGCAGTGTGATATACTCACAGCCCACTACAGAACAACCCCCAACAGCATGACATATGTGCAAAGCTTGGTATGTAGATGGAGGACCAAGGCTGGAACACAGGCACATATGTGGAAAACTGTTGCCATACACTAAGCAAGTTACTGGTGTTACAGGATAGTCTGCAACATACCCTTAGACAGGGAATTGAGGTGAGAAACAGAAATGGATGTAGCCATGTAACGAAAGCACACAACACACACACCGCCAATGTAATATCTGACACAGGACCTGTGTGGTGGATGGACAACACATGATAGGCATACCTCTGTCCATCAAGAGGACAGGCCCACAGTAGTGAGCTATGCAGACAGACTGCATTCCAAGGTAAACTAGTCTGTACACACACACACACACACACACACACACACACACACACACACACACACACACACACACACACACACACACACACACACACCCTGTAACACCAGTACTATACAAAGCATAACACAACTCTACTCACAGTCTGTTTGTAGTTCCTGATCCTCCTACACATATGTGGCCACCATGAGTGTGCAGGTTCTCCTGTAAGTGGTATTGCTACCTGTTGTCTGTAACACTGATGTCCACAGACACAGGAAGGATGTCCATCACACAGGAAATGTAAAGGGACCATGCCCACATGCTGTAGGGATTTATAGTGGGTGGTTGCCATGACAGTGGTAATTGGAAGTAGTACACGTGTAATCATATATATATATATATATATATATATATATATATATATATATATGGCTATCTGGATAAGTATATGTACATATATTTCCACCATATGTCCTGGACATGGAGTGAAGCCCTACCCCAGCCCCTATAGTCCCAAATTCATAGTGCAAGGGTATGCCAGGTATGTATAGCAGGTATATTAGTAGACTATTGCTACTGTCATTGGGATTGTCTTCACAGACATGATGGGTGTGGAAGGTCATATCTGCTTATAACATGTGTGCCATTGGCTACTGACAGACATCCTAAGGAAATCATTGTCAAGTACCACCACTAACATGTAATGCCCCTGTGGAGTGCAGCAGATATTGGCCAATATATGTGGAACTTCAGACACACCCTGTACAGTCCATAGGTATACACATAATCCCTTGGTGTACAACAGGTGCACCAGGCCTGACAATATGGATGTAGACAGCCATGTTGATGGGTATAACACATAACGACTGGTATACATTTGCCACTATAGGTTTTGCATTCACATACTCCTATCTGGCCTGACACAGAATGACTGCTGGTACAGGGGTACTATGGACACATACTAGCCACTAGATATTGGCATACATCTGTACAGCATCCCACTGCTCTGTCTGACATACATGACTGTTAAGGGATGCCCAGCAGCAGTACATATGGCAAGTATCTGCACATGACATCTCACTGGGTAAGTACACTAAGCTGTTAGGCATGTAACAATATACTGTGCAGGCTACGGGCAGACTGGCTCAACACTGGCCTACATCTCCTATGGGGGAATGCACATGTACCTGCATATATAGCAGGCTCAACAGGCATGTCACAGAACAGGGTAAGATACACCTGTGTAAAAGTGCATAACCACAACCAATGTGAACACAGTCACAGCCACATATGGTAAGCTAGCATAATATTACAGTATATGGACTATCTGTTCTATACCAACCTCATATGTGTCACTCACAGAATGACCCTACATATACTGAGCTGCTACACAGTTTGATCTGATGGCTGTCTGTGGTATGGGACATGTGTGTATGGCCCTCCAAATATGTACATCAAAACGGTACCATACAGTGGGGCAGCAGGTAATATCAGATAGAAGGGGAACTAGAACAATGACATCTACCACAGTCTGTACACAGGCTACAGTACATATTAACAATACACACACTGCCAACATTCACCATCACTACACAGACCTCAGTACTGTACAAATATCCACAGAATGTCCAGGTTATGTCATGAAATATAATCCCTACTGTACATAACATGTGTAGCAATCAGATATATCACTGGCTTGTTATCAGATATGATGACACTATTTATGGTGTACAGCACATATGCACCACTTCATGCATGACATATGTACAAAGGTTGACAGAGGCGTGGCTGACAGCACATACACAGGTCTAATATAGACATGTTGCTGTGATAACCTCATGCATTTACCATTGTAATGGGGTTTGTTGCAACATATGTATTATGAGGGATATAAAGTCAGTAACTGCCATGGCCTTCACCATCTACAGACTGCAATCCTCACACTACCTTCTGCATTCCACAGATAGATGCTCCATGGCTAACACATGAAACCAAAGGCACAACACTGCCCAGTCTGCAGATGACCCTGCAGATGGGGATTCCTCATATACATAGAACTGACATGGCAGGTATTGTGACATGTATGACAGCCATATCCAGACAAACACTGTTAAATCAACATTACTCCAAATGCAGTATAGCACCACTTACCATCTGTAGTCAGGTCAAGCACATCCCCCTCCTGTTTGTTGCCCTCTTTCCACAGTGTATGTTGTTAGCTGTACATCCCTAATCCATCTGAGATGCTGTTTGCCAAACAACAGATCGAGTTCCTGCTCACAGTGAATGAAAAGGGCCAACACCACCATGATGTTCCTAGATATTAGAGTGTGTTTCCATGCAACTGGCTATGGGAATGTTACCACAGCTGTTCCACATGCAATCAGCTAGGGGAGGGCTGCAATTCGTGCAGAGGCCATCAGCTGATCATGAGCATCATTTAAAATACACATGCTGCTGCCTAAGCAAAGCAGGTGTGGGTCTCCACATCCACCAGAGAGGGAGTGGGGGAGGGAGACAGAGCCATATACATGTCAGGGAGGGGTGGGAGAGTAAAACTGTAGCATGTTTGTGTCACACACCTCCCAGCACAGTGTATCAAACCCCCTGACAACTATGTAGTGCTATTACAGTTTGATGCAGTTATTGGATGCACCACATGAGTTATCTGCTGTGGAGCACTCAGAACATATTTGTGATGGTGAGTGACATCTGCAACAGGGATACAGTAGATATACTGTAGGTGATGTACACATGCCTGTCCGCATGAACAGGTGCCAGCATCAACACAGCCACACTCTCATAGGGACGCACACACATTGACACATTTGGCAGGGCCAGGAGTACAACTCATCACTATTGGACATTGGACACCATGCTTCAGTATGTCCAGGGGGGTTGTAGTGAGTGTGGATGTGGACATACGCACCATATAACACACACAAACACACTGAGTGCCAGTACTGACATGCATGGGTGCATGTCTGCACGGGTGTGTGGTGGTCAACTGTGCCAGCATGCTATACAAGGGTAGGTGATGGGTATACCTTGGCATCAGGCCAAATGACAATTGTCTGCATTGTGGCTCAGGGCTGTCGTTCCTGCATTTACTCACACAAGTGGGTATTCTATCCCCCATCTAGTCACCTGGGTGGCTATTGTGTGTGGCCAATGCTGTGCATCCTCTGCCATATATGTGTTCCTTACTCCATGACATGGATGGTGTCTAGGATGTGCACACCTCCCACATGCATGTACAGTGACATGTGGAACTGTACCTGGGGTGTCTGGCCCATGTTGTGAACACAGATTATCATCAGATGTGCCAGTCTTGGCCACCTGTGGCAGGTACTGGTAATGGGCAGCAGGTTTATCCTGCACTGACATTGATTGCATGCTAACAGCATCCCTGGTGTCAGTGGCATCTGCCCATACAGAGCATGTTCTCAGGAATGGTATGTCCATTGTGGGTAACATGTGAAGGCACCACAGGTAGTGCAGGTGTCCATTGGGGAACATGGGGAGGTGTACTGTCTGCATGTACATGCATATTGGACAGATGGGCAGGGTGACATGCCCTTTGTAACCCACTGCTATCACTCCATAGTTATTATCGGTGGCCAATATGCAGTGTACTACCAACATATTGGCTGCTGCATAGGCATGCGTGTTTATGAGATATGGGTTGAGAGTGTGCTCAGGGTAATACTGGGGTTGCTAACTGTGATTGTCTGGCCTTGATGTCATATGTATGGGTATGGCTTTGCACCCCAGCCTCTGAACTATTTCACATCTGTTATCCCAGTACAGTTGACATTGTGATCTATCGTAGGGCCACCATATAAGAAATATGCAAAACCTGCTCCACATTGGCCACACACTCACAACAGGATACAAGTTACAACCACACACACAAACACACACACACACACACACACACACACACACACACACACACACACACACACACACACACACACACACACACCCACACAGACACCTGTCATGTGTTGGAGTAGAACCCCTACCTAATTAGTTTATTTCACTACACAGTTATAGTATGCGTCACAAACATTACTGGAGTGCTTGTTTCCCAAAGGTTTATTTCACAATGAATGACATCAGCAGGATTACCAAAGTAGGGCATTTCAAATGTACTGCGAGTGAGTAGCTAAAATGCATTGCTCCCTACACAGACAGTAAGACACACACAAAATATCCGCAACCAACATGTGTGGGTATAGAACCCCTAACCAAGGTATATATCACACTACAGCAGAGAGCTGACACACAAAACATCCACAGCCGACATGTGTGGGTATAGAACCCATGACCAAAGTATATATAACACTACAGCATGGAGCTGTTATAGGACACACCACAGGAATTACTAGAGAATGCCTTCCCCAAATGTGCATTTCACAAGGCATGACATTGGCAGGATTGCCAAAGTAGGGCACTTCAAATGTACTGCAGGTGACTAGCCTATAATGCATTGCTCTGTACACAGACACACACAAAACATCCAGAACTGCCATGGTTGGGGATGGAACCCTACAACAGTTCTAAATAACACTTCAGCATTACACAGTTACCAGATGCGTTGCAGAGATCACTGGGCTACAAGGTTCCCAGAGGTGTATTCCTAGGTGGGTGACATCAGCAGCCTTGCCAAAGCTGAGTATATGAATTATAACGAGTGTGAGTACCCTACAAAACATTGCCCTTTACTCAGTCAGACGGACACACATACACAGTTGTCAGGTCTGGGGTTCCAACACTTACCTTACTACTTTATCATAGTACAGCAGTTCGCAGTTACAAGACACACTATGGAGCTTACTAGATTCTAATCTTCCTAGAGGTGTATTTCTAGGAGGGTGACATCAGCAGCCTTGCCAAAGTTGAGTATATAACTTCTAAGGAGTGTGAGTACTATAAAAGGCATTGTTCTCTACTCAGTGACAAATGGACACACACACAGTTGTTAGGTCTGGGGTTCAAACACCTACCTAACTACTTTATCACACTACAGCAATACACAGTCACAGGACACACTATAGAGATTACTGGGCTACAACCTCCCCAAAGGTGTATTTCTAGGTGGGTGATATCAGCAGCCTTGCCAAAGTTGAGTATATGACTTGTAAGGAGTGTGAGTACTCTAGAAATCATTGTTCTCTACTCAGTCAGAGACAGACAGACACACACAGTTGCCAGGTCTGGGGTTAGAATACCTACCTAACGACTTTATCACACTGCAGCAGTACACAGTTACAGGATGCGCTACAGAAATTACTGGGCCACATCTCTCCCAAAGGTGTATTTCACATTGGATAACCTCCGCAGGCTTGTCATATTAGGGCTATGGGTAGGGCGTTGTGTGCATGGGCCATAAACCATTCATCTAGGAGTTGAAATGCCACATGCGGGCACACACGGTGTCATATATCATAGGTATGTGTATACAGCTACTAGATGACTGCTTCCTTGTACAGTCATGTTGCACAGCTGGCATGTGCACCACATAGTCTGTAACACTGACAGATACTGGTGGCTAGTATCTCCGGTGGGTGACATCTGCACCTCATGTGTTTGGGGCCCTTTGGCTGTGTGCTGGGTGGGACAGGCCTGGATGGCTCCTTGTCACAGTGTCTTCCACACATCTATGTACGTCTACCTTTGGCTTATATTAGTGTGTTGTCCTGACATATATGTCTGTATTCCTATCCACTGTGTGTGCAATGCATGAGTGGTGCATACTGACAAGTGTCTGCACTAACAACTGCAGTTGCCAGATATGTCTGGTCCACTGGTGTTTGCAGTCATGGCCTTCATGTGTTTGTGCGTGAGTATGCCCAGTATGACCTTTTAGTATGTTGTGGATGGACATTGCCTTCATTTCTCTGTGTGTGTGAGCATGCCCAGTATGGTCATCTGTATTAAATTTGTGGATCATGCCTGGGTAGTTTGTGCTGTAGTGCTGACCTTTGTGTTGTACACCAGCAGGTAGCATGCTGTCTCTGCAGGGTATTCATCAATCATTTGGCTTTGACTGCTACTACATTTCTGCATAATGGGGGGGGGGGCACACCTGACTGTTTCTACATTTCTACAAAGGAGTGGTGGAGGCACACCTGACTGTTATTACATTACTATGTAGGATGTGGGGGCACACATGACACTTGTACACATTTGCTATGACTGTAATGGTATGTCAGGTACTCCAGTTCATTCTGTTTTGCTAACTATCATGCTGACTAGAGAAATACCAGTGTACTACAGATCATGCCTTTGATTGCCCTACATATTGTTGTCTGACTTCCTACCCTTCATAACTAACATCCCACTTTCTGCCCTGCTGTGGTCTGCCTGTGTAGGCCTGGGGGGCAGGTTAACCATAGCCATCATTCTGGGGCCATGGCACAGGCTCTGTTTAGGTTTGTCTGCACCTGTCCTGCTGGCTGAGACTGTTGTTGGGTATGTGAACCTTCCTGACTGGCATGTGTGGATCTTATGGACACAAATATCACTTAGCCCATTTCCTGCAGTAGGTTTTTTCACCCTATGTAGTACTGGCTACTATGGTGACTCCAGTATCTGTTACAGATGTCATGGTGCTACTATGGGTGTTTACTGTCTGCTGCCATAACATGCAGCCACCCAATTCCTTTGCATGCTCGCATCCATACCATAGTGCAGGTTACAACATATTCTACTCCATTTGGCAATTGGTAGGTTGACTGACTTGCCTTGAGGGTGTGCCAGACTTGTGGATGGTGCTGGAGGGCTGCCTATATCAGATGCACATAGTACACTCCCTATACACGGTTGAGCACAGGTAGTGTCATGTTTGGCATCCCTTTTACTGTATGTGTGAGTCAGAGAGAGGTGTCATTCCCTGGGTCCCTACTGTGTCAGTGCATGTGTGATGTGTTGTCTCTTTGCCAAGGACAGGGCATACTGGGCATGCCTCCTTCTGTCTACTGGTGCAGGCTCAGGTTGTTCCTCCTCCGAGTCATTCCATGCCTGTGCAGGCCATGGCATTGGTGGGGGTCTGTGTGACCCTGCCCCATGCTGTTCCTGATGCAGCTGTTTCTGCAGGATCATATTGTATAACATAGCACATACCATAGCAATTTGGGTACATGTAGCTGGTGAATACTGCAAGGCTTCACCTGATGTGTGCAGACACCAGAACTGTGACCTGAGCATCCCAAACATACAATCTATTATATGTCTGGCCTGTGCGTGTGCCTCATTATGGCATTGTTGTTCAGGTGTGTGTGCATTTCTGATGGGTGTCATTAGCCACAGCTCCAGTGTGTATCCAACATCCTCCACTAGGTGACCATAGGGGATGTCCACATTGGCAAATCTCTGGTACAGCAGCACCAGATGCCATATATGTGAATTGTCATAGCTTCCAGGGCAGCCAGCACACACATTCATTATAATGCCCTGGGCATCACATACAATCTGGCAGTTGATGGAGGGGATGCCCCTGTGGTTGATGAAGGCCCTGCCCTCCTCACCTGATGGTGCTTTGATGTGTATGTGCATGCAGTCTATAGCACCCACTACCCCAGGGTATTCTGCTATTTGGTGGAAGAGAAGCATATTGCTGGTCAACACCTCACATGTGTTGAGGAAATATATGTGCTCACTGGCATGTGCTGACATAACATCCAGGAACTGGTGGAATACTCTGGATGCTGATGCCTGTGAGATCCCATGATATCCCCAGTTGTGCTTTGAGAGGTACCTGTGGCTAGCATATCTAGGCCTACACATACCTTGGTATCCACTGGGATGGGTTCCCCTCAGCCAGTTTGTTGTGTCAGGTGTGGCCGGCACAGCTCAACAATTTGCTGTAGGAGGTCTAAGTCCACCCTATAGTGCTCCACTATCTCCAGCTCATGTAGCCCCTGGTAGGTTACCCTGAGTCTGTACACTCTTCTCTGTCTCCTCACTGTGGGTTGTTTGGAAGCATTCACATCCTCACCACCCTCAGCCTCTTGCACATGTTGTTCTATGTTGCCTGTTGCAGCCCTTCTCATTTTGTAGGTTTGTTTGTTAAAATTTCCCCGCTTGCATACACCGGTGGTGTAGAGTGTGGGAAAAACTAGAGGGGAAGGTGTTTGCTTATTTTATAGTAGTGTTCTGGGCTGTGCTGGTCTGCTGTCTGTGTAATTGGCTGATTCTGATACATTTCACCGGCCAGCTAAGCTAGTTCTCCTTGGTTACCTTCCTACTGCTGGTTTCCCTTGCTACTGCCTTCCTGTTTAAGCCCGGGGGCACGCCACGCAAACACAGTGCTCAGATGTGAACAGAGCTGCTATTTCCTGAGGGTTTTTTTTTTGTTTTTTTACACCAGGTATGTGCCTCGCAAACATGTGGATGTGCTGTAAACACGTTTTACAAGATTTTGGCTTGTTCTGCCTGTGTACACCATGATTTTCTTGGTGTAAGATAAGTCAGCCCTAGACACACAGTCTGCCTTAGCTTAGCTTAGCTAAGGGCAAACATGAGCCACAGTGCTCCAATTAGGTTACAGCATGCCTGACACACCCCCTTCTGATGTCAGCTATGTCTAGGGCTTACACGCATGGTTTTCCTAGTTCTACACTCTTGGGTGCAGGCTTGCACTGACAGCGAATCTGGGATTCTCTATCATTCCCCTCATTTCTATAGGATTGCCTGCTAATCCTTAGTTACATGTCCCACACTCAGCCTTCCCCCTTAGCAACCAATCTGCATTGGCCATGTTGTACTCTACCTGCCATTGACTATTATGGCAACATAATGACTTTCTTCTTAATGGTTGTTTTAGTTTTTTTTTTTAATTTTTAGCCCGATCCCATTTGCGCGCCTCTGCCCTTAGCTTAAACGGTCGATATTGGCCAAAAAATAAAAAATAAATGCTAAATATTTCATTTTTACACTGTTTTACACCAATTATATGGCCATTGGCATGGATTACACATCATATGCACACTTTATTTGGGGCTGTCATGCCTCCGTTTTGTAGTTTGCAGAAATGTACTTGGTTACTAACCGAGTACATTTCTGCAGACTGCACTCATCCTACACGGGCAGCTGGGATAGCAAATTACCCTCATTTGCATGGCTTTCAATTTGCATACAGGAGCTCAGTCCGCAGGATTAGTCTAAGAGCTCATGTGCACGTCCCTGGAGCTCGTTCCTGGATCGCATGTCCGCCATATTGCTGAAAATAGCTCTTAGACTAATCCTGTACGCAATGTAGAGCTTTATAAATCTGGGGGATTGTCACATATGCACGCACACACACAGACACACATGCACACACACACACACACACACACACACACACACACACACACACACACACACACACACACACACACACACACACACACACACACGTCATAGACAGATAAATAAATAGACTAGATGGATATATGGATTCATGTTACCTCATAGTAACTTATCTCATCAAAGTAGCAGTTGACAAGCTTGAGTCTCCAAAATCAGTTAAAGAAAGTGTCTTAGCCGGAGTGTTCCCCAGCTCCCCAGTGAGAGGGCTTTACTAAACATGACCTTTTACTTATATAAACTACCTCTATGTTACACTAATGTGAGGCAAAGGTGCTTAATCTCAATGGGTGCTGTAACAATGAAATTATTCAGTAAGATAATTGTTTCCTGTATCTGTGTCTCCATTAGTTGATATATCTATTTATTGATGATACATTTTGTAGTTTCAAGTTAGTTTAAAAGTAAAAAGAAAAAAAAAACAATAAAACTACCTGGGCGACTGTCTGATCTAGCTAAACTGCAAGTATTTCTGCTTCTTGAACTGTTTTAAACTGTTTAAAGTTGTTTTTGCACCTGCACTTTTAAAGTTTGTCCTATTTGTTGCTTTTACCTGTTGAGGCTACACACTCAAGTGTGCTAGCCTGTGTTACATATTTACTGCATTTTCCTGCTGTTTGTTGCACACAAAAAAAAAAAAAAAACAATATATATATATATATATATATATATATATATATATATATATATACTCGTTTCCCATCTTTCCTGACCTAGAGTAGTCCAAATACAGTATTTGCTGCATTCTGGACTTTTGGAAAGTTCCTGTGTTGCCCATTTCCTTTCTTGGATAAAGGGAGGCTTCTTTGTTCATCAGTGGCAGTGGGGAGGTTGGAGCAGCCTATCTATCCCTGGAGGAGTGTTCCCAGCCCAAGAATCTGGTAGTCTATTGGCTGTTTTGGGCCAACTTTTAGCTCTTTCAAGTCCCCCTGTATAAAACCCGCTTCAGCGCGGCTTTGCACGATTTTGCACATAGCGCAGCATCAGGCAGTGCCACTTAATTGGGTTTAAACCATTCTCGGCTCCACAAAGTCTGCTCTTCACTTTTTCCCTTATAACTGATCTAGTTCTCATAATAAACACCCTATTCCCACTCTAAAGCCTGGCACTTGCTCACTAAAGCAGTTATATAAGTCAGCACTAAAAAATTAAAAGCACTACACCCTCACAAACTCCCCTTGAGTACTTTGTTCCCCATTGGCCCTTTTTTCAATTATAAAGGAATTCCCAATACTATTCTAGCATGTCCAAAGGTCAGTTGTCAATCTCCTCTCCGGTCCAGCTGGTGAATCTGGGAATCTTGAGGCAATGTTACAACTGCCTCATGTACACAGACAACCCTCTCCTCCTCCCAACAAATTCCAACACATGTGAGAGATGCAACCATATAGCCAAACTGGAGGCTATGCTCTCTCAACTCAGTACTGGCGTAACCAGTCAGGAGGAGAAGGAAACCACACTCACTACAATTCCAGTCTCACATAGACCTAGCACAACAGCAAACCAAACACATAAACACACAAAAACATACTCGGAGGCTCTAAATAAAAATCTGCCTAAGCAGCAGAGACCTCCAAAGCAGACACCCAAGCAACCGCTACCCCAAAACAAAACACGTGCAACCCATAGCTCACAAAGCCAGTGTGCCAAACAGTCACAGCCCTTAAGGCTAAACAACACACCTGATACACTTGTAATAGGTGACTCTATCGTCAGGCACACTGACGTCCCGCTCACCAGTCTGAACAAGGAGAAGGTCACAGTGAGCTGCCTGTCGGGCACTAGGATCCGCCACATAACACAAGCACTCAGGTCACTCCAAGGCAAGTACAAATATGACTCAGTCATTTTCCATGCTGGTCTGAATGACCTGAGACATACCTCTCTGGACTACATGAAAAGAGACATAGAGGAGCTCTCTGAGCATGTAGCCCAGGCCAGTATGACCCTGACCTTGAGCAGCATCTTACCCTCACCAAGAATGATGCCACAATATGAAGACAAGATGATCAATTTCAACAACTGGCTGATGGGATCCAATGCCTGTCTGCCTGGGATGACATGCTCGACAAGCCACGATGCTTCGCTAGGGACAGCTTGCACCTGTCACCTCTGGGCTTTCAGATATTGGCAAAGGCTCTTGCCACCCCCATAGTGCCTTTTTTAGGCAAGGCTCAAAAGACAAAACCACCTCCATAGGTATCACAAGGGATAAGAAACTAAGAGTAATGCTACTCAACGCCAGAAGTCTAAACCTCAAGATGCATGCACTCGAAACTCTCCTTAGCATGGAGAACATTGATATCTGTGCAGTAAAAGAAACCTGGTTCAAGGCTCCCGAGAGCAACCCAGCACTACCAGGTTATACCTCATACCATGTTTTTCGGCCCCAAAACTTGGACCGAACCACAAAAGGAGGGGGAGTATCAATATTCGTCAAAGATACCCACACCTCCAGGTTGGTGGCACAGCACAAAGCATCAGAGACTATCCATGTGCAACTAACAGTGGGTAAAACTGCCTTCCAGTTTATAGCCTGCTACAGACCACCCTCCCAAACCCAGGAACCCCACTCGGCCTTCCTGAAAACACTGGAAAATATGAAGGTCTTTCCAAACATCATTATATTGGGCGACTTCAACTACCCTAACATAGACTGGGAGCATTACTCTAGCTCCAACACCCTAGCCCAAAGGTTCCTAGAATTTATAAACTCAAATGCTATGGAACAACTTGTTGCCAATCCCACAAGAGGGGAAAACATACTGGACCTGATCATCACCAACATGGGGACGCTATGCTCCAGACCAGAAGTGTATCCCTCACTGGTAAAATCAGACCATAAACTAATCTCACTAAATATTCACATCCCGACCCCAGCCCCTGCCCAGAAAACCACAGTTAAAAACTTATCTAAAGCAAATTTCACACTCCTCAAAACTGAGGTGGAATCCTTCAAAGCCCCCGGGCCTGTGGAAAATACGGCCCAGACCACAGATTCCTTTATAAACGCATTCTATGAACACCTTCAGGAATGCATGGATCATGCAATCCCAAATAAAACCAAGACCCAATCCTCCAAAGTTAGGCATCCTGTCTGGTGGACCCCGGCCATAAACAAACTATACACTAGAAGGAGGAAGCTACTACATGATAGAGCAAAATCCCAAAAATGGAAGGCATCTCTGATCAGTATTAGCAAAAAACTACGGGCTCTCATAAAATCATCTAAGGCCAGCTTCGAGAGAAAAATTGCACAGGACACTAAGGATAATCACAAGGCTTTCTTTAGCTATGTTAGGAACCTGGGTGGAAATTCCAAGATATGCTCAGAATTAGTCCAAAATGACAAAAAATACACCAAACCCACAGACATTGCCAACATCCTAGCTGATAGGTTCAGTGCAAACCCCCCCCCCTTCCCTACCAAAAGGACAAATATCTATCCCAGCAGAGTGCTGCCCCCCCTGACATCTCAGATGCTCAGGTAACAGCCGCCCTCTCCAAAGCAAAAAACACAGCATCAATGGGACCAGACGGTGTCCCGGGCTGCGTCCTACATGAACTCCAAGAAGAACTAAACCCAAACATAAAACTACTGTTCAATCTCAGCCTTACTACAGGATATGTACCCAAAGAGTGGCGTACAGCAACAGTGGTCCCTCTTCACAAAGGTGGTGCCTAAATGGATCCTGGAAACTATCACCCCATAAGCTTGACTAGCTTGATCTGCAAAGCTATGGAAAGGGTCATCATGGACCTCATAAATAAAGATATTGGGGACCTACAGACACTGGATCCTACCCAGTTCGGCTCTGTTAAGGGCAGATCCTGCCACTTAAACCTGGTCGATTTCTTTGAAACAGTCACCAAGGCCATTGACGAGGGGAAGGTGGTCCACACAGCCTACCTGGACTTTGCAAAAGCCTTCGATACAATACCCCACTCGGGCATTATAGATAAGCTCACCAGCTTAAATATAAACCCCTATGTCACTAGATGGGTTGCAAACTGGCTCAAGGACAGAACCCACATGGTTAGAATTGCTGGAGCCATGTCAGACTCCAAACCAGTTACAAGTGGCATCCCACAAGGCTCTGTCCTGGGACCTCTCTTGTTTGGTATATATTTCTCGGAGGTACATGGAAGGACTGTGGCTGACCAAGTTCGCAGATGACTGCAAACTGGGCTCCATAATAGACTCTCCAGCCAACACAAGCATCCTACAAAAGGGCCTCATAGATACAGACAACTGGTGCCAGAGCCATAGCCTCAAACTAAACGCCAAAATGTGTATAGTCATCCCCTTTGGCAAAAACAAAGTGCCCACAAATTACCATATAGGTGGTAATCCATTACGTACGGAAGAAGTAATTAGGGACCTGGGGACCCAAGTTGATAGCAATCTCGCATTTGACAACCACGTGGCCAAACTGGTTAGAAAAACATTTTATATAGCCCTCCTAATCATGAAGGGATTCACATCTAGATCAGGGGAGGTCATCGTGCCTCTTTACTCATCCCTCATCAGGCCCATAATTGAGTACAATGCCCCTTTTGTGATGTACCTTACCAGACACCTGCAACAACTGGAAAGACCCCAAAAGTACCTCACCAAGAGGATCAAAGGGCTCAAACAGATGCCATATGCTGCCCGGTTAAAGAAACTCCAGCTCTACTCAGTGACATACCGCCTGCTCAGAGGCGATCTGTGCCTGATGTATAAAGCCATGTCCAACCCCGAATTAATGGACATGCTGCACCTCAGAAAATCCAAATCCCATCGAGCTACATGCTTGAGAGACTTGAACCTCAGCTCTGAAATAAATAGGACATGCTGGAGGGACAGATTCATAACCCAGAGGCTCCCTTCACTCTGGAATAAAATCCCAGTCTAGGTTAGGCAGAGTCCCTCATTGACTCTCTTCAAGAGGAATCTTGATGAGTGGATGGGACATAGTAGGTTTACCCTAGAGGTATCACTTCTGTGTCACTGTTAGACAGAGGCACAGTATACTAACCTTGAAAAAGGGCATAGCAAAATTCATTTAAAATGGGTGGCGAAAGCCAAACACACTCTGGCTAGGCTTATAAATGCCCTAGGGCAGATTGCCTAGTATGAACCTATGAACCTATGAACCTATAAAGGAAAACAGAGAAAGGGGAATACTCTAAGGCTCTCTAATACACAATAGTCTTGAACTTAATTCCGTCTTGCTAATCAGAACTTTCATTTATATGTCACAGAATTTAAAATTGTTACTATCTCTTTATAGATATATATACATATATATATATGTATGTATATATATGTGTGTGTGTGTGTGTGTGTGTGTGTGTGTGTGTGTGTGTGTGTGTGTGTGTGTGTGTGTATATATATATATATATATATATATATATATATATATATATATATATATATATATATATATATATATATATATATATATATATCTGTCTTTTTGTAGTATCTATTAACGAATACTGTATTTTCTTGTTCTGGAAGGTTATCCTTGTTAGTACAATCAAAGACAGTTTGTTTGTTTGTTTTAGTAATGTTGCATCGTCTTATTAGAATTTGTGTAATTTAAAGGATATTTTGGGAAGCCTGAAAAACTGATGAAATTGCTTTGAAGATATGTGGTAGATATATATATATATATATATATATATATATATATATATATATATAAATCACTGCCAGTGGAAATTAGATTGTGTCCAATATCATTAAGCAAAAATGGCCAGTGTTAATATGGTATCCTCAGAGTTAGTCTGATTAGTTCATTGGGGATACCAAGATGGATATTTTGCTGGTAGAGAAATAGATTTTCAGGGTCACTCATCTGTAGGACAGGTGGGTAGTTCAATCACAGCCAAATTTAGGGATGAGAGGAAAAGTAAATTTAACTCAGTGCCAAGGTTTCTGCAATTTTCCATCCCTACTTTTTTGTCTTATATTTCAAACCAGTGCACATGGAGCTGGTGGAGACCATTATTCCAGTGGAGACATGTTGAGACAGATAAGAGAACTTATGTCAATCCAGGCAGCATCTATCATGTGCTATAGTTAGCTGGAGGTTTATGCTAGGTGGAAGAAGAAGCAGATGAGAAGGTGCATCCATTTCAGCTGAAGGGAAGTAAGGACTGAATATCTAAGAGTATTGCTCATAATAATTTATAATATTATGAAGAACTAGTAACTGCATATATTTCTTGAGGTAGATAATTAGAAAAGAGACTACAGGTGCTACTCCTGCTGCCCAGATAGGTTAGGGGGTTTGTTTTATGAGGTAGGGTAGAAGAGTAGAGCCACTGTGATTAGCAGACCCTTTAAACTATGTAGAAGTTTTGATTACTGTTAATTTTATATTTGGAAATAGATTAGGTTGGGGACAGAGCCAAAATAACTGAAAAGATAGAGAAGGGGAATTGATATATTAAGTAAGATAGAGACACAGAGAGAGAGAGAGAGAGATGGATGGATAAATATGATGGAGCTAGAAAAGTTTCCGTAAGCAGACTGAAATATGTTGGGTTAGTGAAGAGTTAGATGGTTATGGATGCCAGGGGGTATATAGACTGCAGATGATAAAGGTATAATTCAAGAGGCTTGATAAGAAATAGACATGGAAGTCAATGGATGGAGAGGGTGCATGGGTAGGCAGGCCACATTGAAGAAGTCTGCTGTCAAAGGGTGAGAGTAGATGGTTCAGTTAAATGCCAGTGGTCTGTGTGCATAACTGCAATGGAGTGGCTGATGGCTACCGTTAAGTATCTTCTACCAGGGATTGGATGTCTGAAAGGGAATGGGACAGGGAGGAGGAGAAGCAGGACATTGGCTAAATGTTATGATTTCCATGTATAATGTGGGCTAGATAAAAAAAAATCAAAAGATAGAGTTTGAAGAGGTAGAGGGCAGTAGGAACATAGATGAACATGTTGCAAGAAATAATGATGAAGGCAAATCATTAGGGAATCATAAGGGAAAAAAGATATATGCTACAAGGTGGTTATGTTAGGAAAGGAAGAAGAATAAGAATGTGGGTTTTACACAGATAAAAGTAAAGGAGAAGGTTGTAAAGGTAGGAGACAACATGAGTGGGAGATAGCTATTGGTAGATTGTGTTGACTAGGTCAAAAGGATATGTTTGAATCATTATACATGTTAAGTGATGATGATCCATGGGGATGTATTATTTTATGAATATTTTGCCAATGTGAAAAGAGGTATATATAACTGTGAGATGATGTTGTGATTTACCAATGCTAATCTAGTTATAGGGGGTCAGAAGAGTGTATTGTAGATTAAATCTGTGATGGGGATAGGAGGAAATTTACATGTTCCAAGGACAAAAAGACGTAGGCAAGTAAGGTGGTTTGATTAGAGAAGAAGCAAGAAAATTTAAGAGACCTGATGGGATGGAGACAGGGAACATCATTCCCATATGAGGCTAGAGATGGACACTAATGAATGCAAGGACAGAGAGAGGAGGCAGAATGCATGGAAGCAGTGTCAAGGAACATAAATTTTTGAATGACAGAGATGTTGAAGCTGCTGGCTGAAGGAAGCAGATGAGATATTGGGGATGTGATGCTGTGGGATGGTTTTATAGATATTTGAAGGCCATTGAGTCTTTTGACCATTTACATCTTGCCAGTTCACATGCTCATTTTACACCTCCTTTCTCCAAGAGGGCTCTACAATTCAACAAATTAATAAATTTGTGACTGCTCATCCAGTTATCCAGGTTATGTTTAAAGAGAGATAGTGAATCAGATTGCTTAACCTGCAAAAGACATTTATTCCAGAGGTTTGGAAGGTGTTTTTAAAGGCTAGAAATTATTTGTCAATGGGACCTGAAATATACATGGAAGTTTAATAAATAGTACTAAACAAGCCCAGGCAGAGCCACACCTTAAACTATTTAACTTGTGTTTAGCCACTGGCTTTGTCCCTGTGTTTTGGTGCAAAGCAGTGATGATGCCATTCCACATGGGTGGCCACACTACTGTTTCCTGGAATTATAGGGCCATGAGTTTGACAAGTATTATTTGCAAAACCATGGAACATATTATAATTGACCTGATAAACTATGATACTAAAATTCTCATTAGGCTAGATCCATAGAAATTTGGCTTTGTCAGGGTTAGGTCCTGTTTAATGAATCTGGTTAACATTTTTGAAAGGGTAACACAGGCTGTTGACATCTGTCATGCAGTCAGTATAGCATTCCCTGATCTGGCCAAGGTGTTTGACACTAATATCTATATTATCATAGTTAGCTTAATGCATTACAAATAGATGGATATGTAGTAAGATGGATAGCAAATTAGTTGAAAGACAGTGTCCATAAATTGCAGGTAACAAATGCCTTATCAAAGAGTATGAAGGTGACCACTGGTATCCCACAGGGCTCAGTGCTGGAACCTCATTTGTTCAGTGTTCACTTTTCTGATCTCCAGACCATAAGCCAAGACTTCTGGCTTACCTAAGTTTGCAGGGGTATACAATGGAAATGATTGTCAAGTCTCCCCTCTTATACCAAAGCCCTTCATCAAGAACTTCCACATGTAAATATCTAGTATATAAAACAGGGTCTAATTAAATACTAAAAACTTCAATATTGTTGCATTTGGTAAACAACCCTTCTCACCAGCATACAACATAGACAACACTCCTCTCCCAAATAAGAATGCTGTTAAATACCTTGAAACTTGTGTTGATAACTCCCTTTTCTTTGATCATCATACAATGACAGTAGTCAGAAAGTCCTTAGCACAGCCAATTGCCAAAGGAATATCATCTGAACCTAAATAAAGTCACTGTCCCTTTATATTCAATGTTGATTAGGACAGTCATTGAATACAAGCCCCCTTGGGGGTGTACCTTCCTTGACATATCAGACAAATAGAATGATCCCACAGATTCCTAACTAAAAAGATTGCTGGCTTAAAAAACCCTAAACTAAAAAAAAAGTCTGGAAGCATTGTTTTTTTATCCAGTATTTTATAAACTTTATAGGTTAGATCTATGCCTTGCCTTCCATGTCATTATGGACCCAGTGGCCCTGGATCTCTTGTATCTCTATAAAGCAAATAGTTTGACAAATAGGAGAACCAGGGAACTAAATTTTCATCAGCAAATATGTAAAATATAGTGGTGAGATAGGTTCAGTACATAGCACTTTCTCCATCTCTACAATAATCTGCCATGGCAAATCAAGTCGGGTGACACATTATCTTTCTTCAGTTGGGAAATAAACAATTGGATATTTATTCACAAATTCGCCCTTGCCTTGACTGGCCAAACCCTCCCTGAAAAAGGCGGTGCAGTATATGGTTGGTATTTACAAGGCGTAAATAGTCACAGGACTCAGTCGCTTTGTATTTCTTTTGATTTCTTATGATTTCTATGAATGGGTTAAAAAATGCCTTTCTGCCATTTTTATTTATTTGTAGGTGAATAGTTAGGTCCTTGGTACTAATATTGATAGACCCATTGGACCTGCAGAGTCATAGATGGTTCAAGATAAGTGAGTCTTTAGTGGCAGGGTATGTGAGACAGAGATCTCCCATCAAAAGCCTATGAGATACTGAATGAAGAGGCAGAGCTTCCAGCTTAACTTGATAGCTCACATGTAAAAGTCATATGGAGAAGAAGTATAATGCAAAAAGAAGGCAGATTAGGAAGACTGGGGGGGGTAGGAAGAGGATGCTGAAAAACGTACAAGACGGAAAACTCAGTGTGGTGATAGGAAGATAAAAACTGCAGGAAAATCAGGACCCTTCAGTGTAAGACCACAAATGAAAAGGCAGGTTCAAGAAGGTAAAGTTGTGAAGTAACGATTTGTGGTGTTCTCTGGGGACAAGTGTGAGAAAACTTTTGGCATAGAAGTTGAAGAAACAGATCGAGGAATTAAGGGTGAGACACATGATGAGGAAGAATGTAAAAAATACTTCCTAGAAAGGAAGAGGTAAAATATTTTTTACAATGTTATGAAGGGCTATATGCATAGGAATGGAGGGAGGGGTAAGTCAAAAAGGGTGATATCTGGAGAGGTTATGGGAATAGGAGGCTATAAGCATGGAAAATGGAAGTTATAGAGAGTGAAAAGATACAAAGGAAGACAGTGAAAAAGGAACCTGTAAAGGAATGGCAGGTGGCTGGTTAGGATAAGCTATACAACAGTTTCTGTGACATGGTGACGGAAAGGGTGAAGAAGAATCTAAATCGATCTTTTATGGAGCATTATATGGAGACTGGCTGTGAGTTTCAAATTGGGGAGTGACAGAATTGTTACTAATGGGCAAGTAGGGATCACATAATTTTATGAATTAAATATGAATTATATATATATATATATATATATATATATATATATATATATATACATATATACATACATAAATTACAAGCAGTGGCTAGAGGGAATAAATTACCCATCTACAAAGTTTCTCATCTCCAAAATGCATGTACAAATTAGTATTAAGCATTTCAACATTGCAATAAATGTTCACATTGCTGGGAGTTTATTCCATAATAACACTGCTCTTCTATTATAGAAATGTGTTCTGACTGACTTTTTATGCAGTGGAATAAGAAATCTGCTAGTACCATATTTTAATGAATGTTTCAATCCTAAAAGTTTGCATACTAATAAGTACTTGCATGCTCACTCCTTTGTGTCCTGCATTTGTGTGAATATATCTAATTACCTTAAGATATCTTCAAAAGAAAACTAAAGACAAGTTGTCGTTTCTGGAAATTTCTTCTGCACCTTTTCTAATAATTGAATATGATTTTGTCTTATTTGATTCTATGCTTGCACATCATACTCCATTTTTGACCGAACAAGGGCATTAGACAGTGGGACTTCAGCATCATAACTCTTAGATTTAACACATCTAATCTGACAACCAAACAATTTTATATTATATTAATAAATATCAATGAGTTTTGCTAAAAGGGAGGCTGTGAACTGGTTCCTTATCAAGAAGGTGAAAAGTATAAAATTATGAGCAGTATTTATTGCACTGGAAAGCGTGTGAACTTTCAGATACTCAGTTTCTTCTTTATTGCTTAATTCCCCAGAATCGTGAAAGGAAGAGTATGCCATCTTTTCATTAAATTGATGTAGAAACCCACAGTGACAACAGTTTCTGTTTGTGTTGATTTCAACATCCTGAAAGCAATGCATTATTGCTGTTTTCACTGTTTACCAAGCATTTTTGTTGTTTCCACTGTTTAAGTATTTACTGGTATTTTCTCGCTGTTTTAAAGCTATCTGTTCTGCCTTCTCTTTTTTTCCCACCAAGCAGTACTTAATTAACTGGTGTTTTAACTGTTTAAATCATTCTTTAGAGCCTCCTGGCTGATCTTCTGCTGTTTTAAACATTTTTTTCAGTATCTCACTGCTATTTTACTGCTGTTTTAAATATTCTCTAGTGTTTCTTGTTTTAACTAGGGTAGCTTGTAGTTGTAGCATAGTCCAGATCGAGGCCTGCTGCTTCTGGAACTGTTTATAGTGGTTTGTTTGTTATGAGCACATTTTCCAGGCCATCTTAGATTGGAAGGGGCATATCTGCACTTTTGTGAGAGAATTGTGTTTGATTGGCACCTGACTGGTAAAGGGAGGCCAGTCTAGGGCTTAGCATCCTCATTGGTCCTTTTGAATTTTGTTAGAGTTTTTTTTTAGCTTTTAGCTTTTGGTATTTAGGCCGCGCATCTGACCAGGTTTCTGCTTGTTTGCACGTTGTGCAGCACTTCGCACTACTGTGCAATTGTGTGCCAAAGCCAGACAGTTAAATTTAACAAATTTTCCCTTAAATCCCAGGCAGAAATATCCATTTGCCAAGCTCCTCCATGATCATTTCTGAAAAGCCACCCCTAGTGACAGTCATCAACCTAGAATTATGGACAATTGGACTACCCTTGTTTCTCCTGCCAACCTTGTTTACTTGGGTCTCTTGAGGCACTGTAGCAATTGTCTCATGTACGCAGACAACCCTATACTAATAACACAGTCTAGTACAGAGTGCAAGAGATGTATTTACACCAAGAATATAGAGTCCATGCTCTCTCTCACTCAAAACAATAACAGAGAGAAGGTTGTCAACTCACCCACCACTACTACATATTCACATAGTACCACTACTCATACACATAGTTTCTCCGTGGGCCTCTGCTGAAAACTGGCTTTGTTCCAAGTCGGATTTTCCCGGTTAACAAATGTTAAATTAATAAAAAAATAAATAAAATAAATAAATAGTACGCATCAAACACAAAAATCCACATACATGGAGATTCTCTTGAAAAACTTACCGAAATACCAGAAACCTCCAAAACACAAGAAGTCTGCTACAGCTAGCACAGTCTCCACAGCACCCATGATACATAGCAACACCAGTGTCTCACCCACCAAGCCCGTAAAGCATAAGACTCAAAAACTCAAAAAACAAGTTTTCTTATCATTGGAGACTCAATAGTGAGACACACGGATGTCTCACTCACCAGGTTGGACAAGGAGAAAGTCACGGTTAGCTGCCTGGATTTTCCAAATCACGCATGCACTCAGGTCTCTCAGTAACAAGTATTGTTATGAATCTGTCATAGTTCATGCTGGTGTGAATGACCTGAAATGTATCTCAATGGACTATATGAAGAGAGACATGCCCCAGGATTCAAGAAGCTCAGCGCAAGGACGGTATTAGCCTTGTGCAGAGCATCCTCACTACAGATGGTGCAACATCACCATATGAATATGTATGAGGGAGTGCCACCACACCCACGACGTGCACAGGAAACATGTGCGAGTGCAGGGGGCATGTACAAATGCTCTACGGAGGCGTAACATGCCCCAACAGTTGCAAAACCTACTATGCCTACTAGTAAAGCCGGCCTCTAACAGTAAGTCAGTAATTCAGTGTCCGTAGATACCAAAATGTATGCTAAGCATACAAGAGTGTCAACGAACAGTGAAATAAAATCGAAGTAGTAAACACACAAGCATGTAGTGGAATGTTGAGCCCTGTCCCTAGAACTTTCACAAGTAGATTCCCCGTGTCCCTATTATACATTTGAATTGTTGCAATATCAAAGGTGTAAGCAAAGCGCAGCGTGTTTGTGCGTCACTGCCCTCCGTCAAGCATAGCTTACACATCAAATTCATTCAAACAGAGAAAAACATGCGGAATCAATGTAAATGTTAATAGTGTAGTGTTTAGAGCATCCGCCTAACGAACAGGCGTTCATGGTTTGAGCCCAACAATCACACATATCATTTTCCATGTGGAATGAATGTCGTTTTGCTGTTAAACCAACATAAGAGTATTGCATGAGATATTTAACTTAAATATCATTCAAGCAAAGTGGTATTGTCATAATGAATAAGGCACTAGTAAGCAGGTGTAAGCACAAATAAGCAGCAGTAAACACATATAAGTATCAGTAAGCAAGTCTGTATGCGCATAGGAAATGTATATAAGTATCTACAGATATATAATATACATACATATATATATGTACATATATACACACACACACACACACACACATATATATATATATATATATATATATATATATATATATATATATATATATATATATATATATATATATATATATATATATATATATATATATATATATATATATACATACACACACACACACACACACACACACACACACACACATATATATATATATATATATATATATATATATATATATATATATATATATATATATATATATATATATATATATATATATATATATATATATATATATATATATATATATATATATATGTACACACACACACACACACACACACACACACACACACACACACAAGCATACAAAAGGAATGAGAAGGGAATCAACAGCAACCCCAGTATTATATAGCACTGTCACAGTATGTCATATCAAGCTGGGCAGGAGTGAGCAAAGCACTGTTACTCACACCACAGGCAGGATATTACCAGTGGGAGTAACATTGTTGATCTGCTAAGACTACTTTACGCACAGAGGGTAGTCCCTGGTGGGACTACCCAAAAATTGATAGGCCATTTGGCCATCCGACCATTACACAAGCAAGGGCAGATATGTTCAAGGACTAAATGGTGGGAGAGCCTGAGAATACATAGGTTGGGACAACATACGTGTAGAGTCCCTAATGCTCAGGAGAGGGCAATGTGTGGAGGTGTGTCATGGCTGTGATAACAACTGGACAATGGATGGTATACATATATGTTGAACTCAGGTGGGGTGGAGGAACTATGGGTATGAAATTACGGAGCCAGGCGTGCCAGGGTTGGATGGGCTGGTTCTAACTGAACTACCTCGTGGAGGTCAGCGAGTTCGTTATAAGTATATATGCATGCACACATGCAGAGATCAATATGTAGAAGTACATTCTCTGTAACACATTCATTCCATTTGCAGACATAAATAACATGAATGTGCCCTTACAAACCTTGACAGTAGATAGAATAATAGGTTGTGCATAAGAGGGAAGGGACAAAACTGCTAAAATGCAGAAGTGTGTACAATGTCCAAAGTCAGTGCTGTGCTGAAAAAAATCAAATGTGAGGACTTTCCCACACATGGAGTCATTCCTGTGATCTGCCTGCTATGGCAACGCCAAATACTAAACCAGTCTATTTGTAAAAGAAATACACCGAACACGTACATTATTAGGCTCTCATGTGTAACGTGTGCAGTACCACATAGTCATACGTATTAATTAATTGTAGTGCCATGTTAACGGGAGTAAGGATGTAATGAAGTATAGAGTCTAATCTTGACATAAACACATGCGTGTCCCATGTAAGAAAACCCAAAAATTGCGAATAGTGTCCTTTTGGTCACTCACGTCACCAATGTTTGTGGACTAAAAGTTTGGAAGTTCTGAGGATACGTGGAGTGAGTCAACTGATGGGATGGGTCTATAGGAGTAGGGAGTGGCCAATGTGTAGTGGTATGGATACACCATGAATCCAACTGGAGAACTGATGACTGCAGTGTTAGGGAGGTGTTGAGGTGTGTGTTTGGGGAACCAGGAGCCATGGGTATATGGGTATATATACAAATGAAGCAGCACAGCAATAGTGTATTGGTTAGAGCAACCGCCTAACGAACAGACATTCTAGTACCAAATCCCACTACATCACATACCATTTACCATCAGTAATCTGTACATGAACATATTGCGACATCTGTCCGCTGTATAACCTGAAAAATAACAATTAAAAGTTAACTGGAGCGAAGTGTCAGTGTCATAATGAATAAGGCACTAGTAAGCAGGTTTAAGCATATATAAACACCAGTAAGCGTGTGTAAGTGCATTTCCACGGGGTATGCATTGCTTTACAGACACACAAATATATACACATATATATATATATATATATATATATATATATATATATATATATATATATATATGTATATATATATGTATGTGTATATATTTGCTGACATATACATATACGTATATGTATATATATATCTATATATCTATATATATATATATATATATATATATATATATATATATACTTATAGGTTCATAGGTTCATAGGTTTATACTAGGCTATCTGTCCTAAGGCATTTATAAGCCTAGCCCAAATTTTTGGCTTACACCCTTATATGAAAAAATACTGTGCCCATTAGTTTGTTGTGCCTCTGTCTAGCAGTGACACAAAGATGATTCCCGGGGTAAACCTACGATCTCCCATCCACAGGTCTAGATTTCTCTTGAACAGAGTCAGCGAGGTGCTCTGCCTCACATGGACTGGGATTTTATTCCACAGCATAGGGAGTCTCTGAGTGATAAATCTATCCCTCCAGCACGTCCTATTTATATCCGTGCTAAGGTTTAAGTCGCTTGCTCTAGTGGTTTTGGTGGATTTGGATTTTTGGAGGTGGAGCATGTCCATTAATTCCGGGTTGGACATGGACTTGTATGTCAGGCACATGTCACCTCTGAACAGACGGTATGCGACTGAATAGAGCTGGAGTTTCTTCAATCTGGCAGCATATGACAGATTTTGGAGTCCTTTATCCTTTTGGTGAGGAACTTTGGGGTCTCTCCAATTGCTGCAGATGTCGGGTGAGATACATCCCGAATGGGGCATTGTACTCGATCATTGGTCTGATAAGTGAAGAGTACAGGGAACAATGACCTCACTAGATCTGGATGTGAATCCTTCATGATCAGGTGGGCAATGTAGAAGGTCTTTCTAACCACTTTAGCAACGTGAGTGTCAAAGAAAGGCCACTGTCAACCTGGGTCCCCAGGTCCCTGATAACCTCTTCTGTGCTTAGTGGATTGCCACCTATATGGTAGCTTGGGGTTTCCTTGTTTTCCGAAGGGTATGCCTATACATTTTTGGTGTTTAACTTCAGGCCATGGCTCTGGCACCAGCTATCTGTTTCCGTGAGTCCCTTCTGAAGGATATCCGTGTCCGATGCACTTTCCACTGTGGCAGTTTGCAGTCGTCTGCAAACTTTGTCAGCCAAAGTCCTCCCATGTTGGCCTGTACTTCTGAGAAGTAGATGCCAAACAATAGGGGGCCAAGGACCGAGCCCTGTGGGACACCACTTGTGACCGGCTTGGAGTCTGACACAGCGCCAGCAACTCTAACCCTGTGGGTTCTGTCCTTAAGCCAGTTTGCAACCCATCTTGTGACATATGGGTTTACATTTAAGCTGGTAGTTTTCTACAATACCAGTGGGGTATTGTGTCGAAAGCCTTTGCAAGGTCAAGGTAGGCTGTATGGACTGCCTTTCTCTCATCACTGGCCTTGGTAACTGTTTCGAAGAAGTCAACCAAGTTCAAAAGGCATGATCTTCCCTTGACAAAGCCAAACTGGGTCGGGTCCAATGTCTGCAAGTCCCCTATATCTTTGTCTATGAGCTCCATTATGATCCTCTCCATAGCTTTGCAGACTAGGCTTGCTAAGCTTATGGGTAATTACCAGGGTCCGTGAGGCACCGCCTTTGTGGAGTGGGACCACAGTTGCCGTACACCACTCCTTGGGCACGATCCTGTGGTAAGGCTGAGATTAAACAGCTGCCTTATGCGGGTTTAATTCCTCATTTAGCTCATGTAGCACACAGCCGGGGACACCATCCGGTCCCATTGATGCTGTGTTTTAGCTTTAGAGAGCAGCTTTCACCTGCATTTGAGATGTCTGGGAGGCTACACTCAGCTGGGATAGTTATCTCTCCTTTAGGGAGAGGGGTGAAGTTTGCACTGAACCTGTCTGCCAGTATGTTGGCAATGTCTGTGGGTTCAGTGATTTTTGTATCATTTTGGACTAATTCTGAGCATATCTGGGAGTTTCCACCCAGGTTCCTAACATAGCTGAAAAGGCCTTATGATTGTCCTTTGAATCCATGGCAATTTTCTCTCAAAATTGGCCTTAGTTGATTTTATGAGTGCTCGTATTTTTACTAATAATGATCAGGGTGACTTCCTTTATGGATTTTGTTCTATCATGTAATAGCTTTCTCCTCTTATTGTAAAGTTTGTTAATGGCTGGGGTCCACCAGACTGGACGTTTGCCCTTTGTGGAAAGAGTCTTGGTTTTATTTGGGATTGCCTGATCCATGCAGTCCTGGAGGTGTTCATAGAAGGCATTTGTAAGGGCTTCAGCTTGGGTTGTGGTTTCCTCTGGCTCAGGGGCCTTGAAGGATACCACACCAATCTTGAGTAGTGTGAAGTTTGCTTTAGAAGTTCTTCACTATGGTCTTTTTGTTTGGGGTGGGGGGGATGTGGATTTCCAGTGAGATTAGTTTATGATCAGATCTCACCAATGAGGGATATACTTCGGTGTGGAGCATTTTGTCCCCATGTTTGTGACAATGAGATCTAGTATATTTTCTCCTCTCATGGGAACAGTGACTAGCTGTTCCATGGCATTTGAATTTATGAACTCCAGGAACCGTTGGGCTAGAAAGTTGGGGCTTGAGTAATGTTCCCAGTCTATATTCGGTAGTTGAAGTCACCCAATATGATGGTGTTTGGAGATACATTTATACCCTCCAGTGTCTTCAGGAAGGCTGTGTGGGGTTCCTGAGTTTGAGAGGGTGGCCTGTAGCATGCTACAATTTGTAGAGCAGTTTTGCCTATGGTTAGTTGCACCTGGATGGTTTCGAAGTGCCACCAACCTGGAGGTGTGGGTATCCTTTATGAATATGGATACACCTCCTTTTGTGGTGTGGTTCGGGTTTGGGCGGAACGCATGATATGAGGTAAAACCTAATAGTGCCGGGTGCTCTCAGGAGCCTTGAACCAGGTTTCAGTTACAGC
>NC_056732.1:244587251-244602251 GCF_019279795.1 Protopterus annectens | reverse complement strand
AAATGTTGTTCTAGGAACCAATTGGCCTTTTGTTTCCGTAAGGTGAGAGTGGGATGTGGGGGAAGGAGAGTAGTATGCTCGTGGAGGACAGGTTGGGTAGGATGAAAGACAAGACAGCATACAGGGTCAGTATATGACACATGTGGGGGGATACTCCTTGGACAGGGAGGGGTGTTCTGCAGTCACAAGCCCATGAGCCCCATGATGGAAACAGTGGGACGGAGGTCCCCAGCCATGGGCAGCCACCACTGCACCAAAAGAGCCGTAAAGGTGGCAGTGCTGGGGGCTGTCAAGGAGGGGCAGGCTCACCTTATAAATGTGACACTCTGCCCTTGAGCTGGTGTGTCTGGCCTCAAAACCCCTTATTGAGCCCCCTAAGCACCATGTCCGGGACTGTACGACAGTGGACATGTTCCTGTCTGGACCTGTTCTCAGGGGGGACAAGCCCCATCCTCAGTGGCGGTTCCACCAGAAGGTGGTGCAGAGCCAACAGAGGTGGATGTCCAAAGCTGGGCCCCAGATGTGCTGGTGCCCAGTGCCATGGCCAGCTGAAGTGGGGCAGGAGGTTCTGCCGAGACCTCCAAACCCATACAGCCTATGGTGTTGCAGTTTAAACACAGATATGGCTTAGTAATAGTCAACAGCATTCAGGATTACTTATAACAGCATGCATAGATATGACAATCAACCCAGCACAACAGATGGTATACATTTGCAGAGGGAGCACAACACATGCATATATACTGCATGACATCTGTACAAAGTGTAGAAGACTTGTGACTGCAGCTATGAACAGTGGCCCATTATTGGCATGTCACTTAGAACCCCAGACAGTGTCTGTCATACCACTGTTTCATGTGACATATGTCCAATCAGGGATGTGATGGCAGTAACTCATCACTATCACCATGTACTGACTGCAATCCTCACACTATGCTCCTGCAGTTCACAGATGTGTGTTCAGCTAGTAACACGGGAAACAAATGGTTCCACCCACTGACCAGTCCACAGATGGTCCTACAGATGGGAGTCCCTCAAAAACAGAGCACTGTCTTGTCAGTTTTAAAACATGCAGAATAGCCATTACCACACACAACTTGTTAACTTGTTAAACTGGCAGTAGTCTCAAGGAAGCATAGCTACACTTACATGATGTAGTCATGTCTGGCACATCACCCTCCTGTCTTTAGGCTATTTCCCACTGTGTATGTTGTTTGAGGAACATCCAGATATCATCTGTGATGCCGTTTACCAAACGCCAGATCCAGGTACCACTCACAGTGACTGTCATGGGCAAACACCAACATGATGTTCCTAGATATTGTACTGTGTTTCCATGCGATTGGCTATGGGAACATCATCACAGCTGTTCCACATGCAATCAGCTAGAAGAGGACTGCAATAGGGGCAGAGGCCATCACCTGATCATGACCATCACTTACAAAACACAAGCTGCTGCTGAGCAGGTGTACAACTCCACATCCACCAGAGAGTGTGTGGGAGGGACAGACAGAGGCAAAGTACATCATAGAAGGGCTTGGAGACTAAAACCTAAGCATCGTCTGTCACACACCTACCAGTACAGGGGTTCAAACCCCTGACTGACTAGTCATTACTATTACAAGTGCATAAAGTTACTCCATGTGCCACAAAACTGACATGCTAGTGTGCTGTAAGAACATATATGTGTGCTGGTGAGCGACATCTACAACAGAGTTATAGTAGACATACATTAGATGTAGCACACATGACTGTCCACATGAACGGATGTCATTGTCAACACAACCACACTCTGTAATGGACTCACATTGACACACTTTGCCAGGCCAACAGATACACTTCCTAACTACTTATTTTGCCACACTGCAGTAATGCACAGGTACTACATGCACCACAGGAGATATCCGGAAGTTCTATTGGTTAGGGCATGTGAACCTGTCTGACATCAGTCGGTATGCCAATGGGAGTTGCACTGGGTGTGACTGTGGTTGGGCGCATCATACCCCACATGCAGACACAAGGTGCCAGTACTGACATGCATGTGTGCATTGCTTCATGGGTGTGTAGTGGTTGGCTGTGCCAGATGGCTGTACAAGGCTGGGTGAGGGGTAATCCTTGGTATCATGCCACCTGACAATGGTGTACAGTGTGGTACAGGGTTGTAGTGTCTGCAATGTCCCATATAGATTGGGTATTGTATGAACTATCCTGACATCCTGGTTACCATTGTGTATGGCCATAGCTTTGCAATGCATGCCATGTCTGCATTTGATAGTCCTTGACTTGGACATTGCCTGGGATGTGCATGTCCCACAATAATGTACAGTGACATGTACAAGTGTACCTGGTTTGGCTGGCACAAGTTGTGTACACAGACTGTTATCCTCAGATATGCCAATACTGGCCTGGTGTGGAAGGACCTGCTTATAGATAGCGGATGACCCTGCACCTGCATTGATAGCATGATACAGGTATTCCCTGGTGTCAGTGGCATTGGTCCATACAGGGCACATGTGTAAGGCATTGTATGGCCTCTACTGATCACATTTGATGGCACCACTTATGTTGCAGGCATCCTGAGGGGAACAAAGTGAAGGCACATTGTCCACAATTATGTGCCTATTGTATTGCTGTACAGGGTGCCATGCCCTCTGCAGCCCACTGCAATCACACCATGCCTAATATCTGTCATCAATGTGCAGGGTACTAGCAACATAGCGGGATATTCTAGGCAAGTGTGTTTGTGTATGACACATGGGTTCAGAATGTATTCAGGGTAATAGTAGGGTTGCATACTTTGTTCACCAGGCCTTTTGCCAGATGTAGGGGTATGGCTTGCCAACACAGTCCCTTGGCTGACTGACATCTGTACTCCTCATGAGCTGGACATTGTGACATATAATACAGATGCCATATAGGAAAACTACAAAATCTGCTCCCCAACATATCCAGTGGTTAGACACTCACAGCCACCTCCACACAGGCTTTCACATTCAAACACACACACCTGCCATGTCTTGGAATAGAACCCCTACTGAACTAGTGTAGTACACTACAGCATTATGCAGTTATAGCATGCACTACGGAGATTACTGGATTATAGCACTCTCAGAGGTGCATTACTAGGTGGGTGACAACAGCAGGATTGCCAAAGGTGGTTATGTGAATTGTAAAGAGTGTACATACTCTAAAAAGCATTGCTTCTTTCTCTGGCAGAGACACACAAACAGTTGGTCTGACATGGAATAGAACCCCTACCTAACTAGTTTATCACACTACAGCATTATGCAGTTACAGCACGCATTACGGAGATTACTGGGTTACAGAACTCCAGAGGTGTATTTCTAAGTGGATGACATCAGCAGGATTGCTAATGGTGGTTATGTGAATTGTAAAGTGTGCACATACTCTAAAAGGCATTGTTACTTTCTCAGGCAGACAGACACACACACACACACACACACACACACACACACACACACACACACACAGTTGGCCTGTCTTGGAATATAACCAGTACCTAACTAGTTTATCCCACTACAGCAAGTGCTACAGAGAATAGTGGATTACAGCAGTCTCAGAGGTGTATTTCTAGGTGGGTGACATCAGCAGGATTGCCAAAGGTGGGTATGTGAATTGTAAAGAGTGTGCATACTCTAAAAGCATTGTTTCTTTCAAAGGCAGGCAGACACACACACTTGGCCTGTCTGGGATTAGAACACCTACTAAACTAGTTTAGCACACTATAGCATTATGCAGTTACAGCACTCGCCATGGATATTTCTGGATTACAGCACTCCCAGAGGTGTATTTGTAGGTGGGTGACATCAGCAGGATTGCCAAAGAAGGGCATTTCAAGTGTACTGCGAGTTGTACATGTCTATTACCTGTGTGTACCCACTGCTTACTGTCACGAAAACACATTTACATTTGCTTAAAAGTGTCTTATGCAGTCCTAATTGACAGTATCAACAAGACTTACAGGTCTTGAACCCTGGACCATGCACACTGAGATCACTGGATGTACCGCTATGCCATCTGGGTTATATACACGTTGCATGGAGTCTATAATGCACATCTTACTATAGGTATTCCACAGTACTGCAAACAAATGGGACAGTCACTTTGTTTACGTATGTGCAGTACCCTTGAATGTACTGTACTCTATGAAACAACAAAGGCAAGTCTACATCTGTACAACTGTCATAACTATATATATATATATATATATATATATATATATATATATATATATATATGCACCTACGGGATGTGTACACACACATATATGCATGCATATACACTGACACAGCTATAGCTATATATATATATATATATATATATATATATATATATATATATATATAGATACACATGTCTGAACACCCTTTGTGGCACAGAAGAATTCCAAAGGAACTGACGTGTACACAAAACAGAGGCATCTCTTGTGTTATAACATTTGAATCTTAAGCAGTTCCCCAGAGAAGGGATGGTTGTTGTGTATGTGGAGTTTGGAGTGGGGAATGATGGCTAATGTAATCTACCCCGGGGATTGTGAAGTTAGGGTGGGGGAATGATAGGTATGGACTTACACCCCAGCAACCACTTCTGTGTCACTGCTCGACAGCGGCACAGGAAAATAACATACCCAACTGTAGTTGTGCTTGACTGTGTATTCTTTACCCTTCCTAACTATGTAATACTTTGTAGACACCGGTCACCACAGATGGCTACCATGGTGTGCTAAAAGGCATTACACATGTGTATGTCTGGCTACAGGGTAGTCACACACACAAACACACACACACTTGCCAGTATTGTGCATACACGTCTTGCCGATGTAAAGGTAACTAGTACAGTGGTATGCAGTTGGGATATGTGCCACAGAATACATACAATTACATTTATTCTGATTCCACTTCTGAGCTGGGTGACATCACAGGACCGATTACATGCAGTGGGGAGGGGGTAAGAGAGAGGTTTAGCAGATGACAAGAATAAAGACCAGTGCAAAAGGAGGTATCTGTTTGGAATGCAGCAAAACCTACTGTCATGACAGGATGCAGACACATATACACAGACACAACCACTTGCTGACACACACACACACACACACAGGCATTTGTTGATACACACACTCAGCCATTTGCTGACACACACACAAACACACTCACACAGTTGCCAGTGGTGGGATTAGAACTCCTGCCTATCTACAGATCACTATTACAGTACTACACAGTTACAAGATGCGCCACAGAGATTACACATTCCAAAGCAGTCAGACTGCCCTTCTAAGATTGAGGACAACAACAGGGAGACTGGCAGTTACGAAGTACATAACTGTAAACCTGTGTTTAAAGTAGGTGTCCATTACAACCTGTATGCACAAACAAGACACATCATCTGCAGGTAGGCCTGAGATGTATAGTTGTAGCACAACAGGAACCTGAACTGAAGCATGGTCATCTGTGGAATGGACAACTACTATCACTATACAGGGTTACAGTGGGCATGCTCATACACTTAGTAGCACAGGGCCATTTGGGATACACTATGACTACAACTACATAAGGTTATACTGGGCATGCTCATACACTTAATAACAAAGGGCTTGTTGGATGCACTGACTCAAATTACACAAGGTGGCATTGGGTATGCTCATACACTTAGTAGCACAGGGCTGTTTGGGATGCACTCTGATTCTAACCACATAAGGCCACAGTGTGCATGCTTATACACTTACATGTACAGAACATGTTGTAATGGACTCTTATTGTAAACACAAAGATTTACAGCTATGTAGCTATGTACATCTTACCTGTCAGTATATATGCACATCATACTGGTTTACTACCTGATACCTGTATATGGCCCGTAAATGATATATCTGTGTCTGTGCTGTGTGATAGACATGCATATATGTGCATGAAGTACTGACATATATATATACATATGCAGGGTAGCGAATATCATCCTGGGTCATGTGGTGGCCTTTACCTTGGTCATGTGTATTTTTGCTACCTTACTACCCCTGAAATACATTGATAGCATAACGTGGACAGTGGGGTGAGTGGAACAGGTGCATGTGAGCAATGTGTGCAAAATGTGAGCCATGTTGTGTACTAAAGATTGCAGCTGGCCAGTGTGTGACCTCCCAGCTGTGTTAGTAGTTGTCATTATTACTTGGGACTGCTACTAAGTATATCTCACAAATTCATACACAATTTCTGCTGCTGTCCGTCACCTTGCATGGGGCATTTGCCAATGCCCACAAGCACATTACTGCTACTGATGTCATGGTTGGTGTATGAAGGGCAATTTACAAGAAAACAATGAGCCAATGTCCTGCTGTTATATTGAGAGTTGTCCAGTGTCTGTTGTTCGCTGACTGAATCATGAGCAGCTTCAACACACAGAGCACATGAATCCATGTTTCACATGTGTGGATGTTACACAGGTCACATTTACCCATATAGCCGCATTCCAAGGCAAATGTCCTGCACCCAGATGTTGCATCCTGACAACTACAAGACAATTGCAATGGATGCTTATGCTAACCAGTGCTAGATGTGTGGCTTTAGTGTGTGGCTTTAGTAATCCATTTGCAAAAAGGAGAACTACTACAATGAAATACTGACATCTGTGCAGTGAGGAACACCACAGTTGACAGTTGCACTACCACCATATAATGCAGAAATGTGGGCCATAACAGTGGTATGGACCATTCCAGGTGGTGGTGTGCCACATTGTATTATTCATCACTACACATGTAAAGACTCACGCCAAGGCACAACGCTCACATAGCATGTCGAGTCAGGACACAGGTGACGGTGGCAATGCTCTGCATTCTAGGTCACCACATACATCCACCACATTGTCCTCAGACTGCCAACACACAACCATATGTGGTATAACAAAGTATGGTAGACCACCAGATAACCCTCAATTGGTGGACCGTACCTAGACCTACATCAGTTGTGCAAAGTACCCATGTACAGACACAGCTGCATAATGTGTTATGCAATGCAATAATAATAATAATAATGCTATACTTCTGTAATACCTATCATGAGATAGGCAGGTGTTTGATTCACAGTACTGGCATGTGTGGGTGTGTGTGTGTCCATATATGTCACGTATGGTTGGGAATACATGCCACATGTTATCACTCTCCTGAACACTGTTGTTGACACCAGTACAGAGTGAAGTGTAGAAAGAAAGGCATAGGCAGGTGGTTGAACCTCACACATGTAAAGTGTCTGTATGTGTGTGTGACATAGGTGTATATCTTTGTGAATGCCACAGTGTGTGTGTGTGTGTGTGTGTGTGTGTGTGTGTGTGTGTGTGTGTGTGTGTGTGTGTGTGTGTGTGTGTGTGTGTGTGTGTGTGTGTATGGCTGTCCATGTTTATGGATGTCTGGTCCCTGGAGTGAGGCTGTATTTTACCATAGTGAAATGTTAATTGCCCCATCCCCCCATCCACTCAATGCAATCTAGCATCCCTGTTGATACCATCAATCATAGATGGGTATTCTAACCTCCTGTTAACATGTACACCCTAGGGTGTGACCTGTTGTTACATAGCCTACTGATGGACCCCCCTCCCCACATACACTCACTGCACTGTAGTATCCCTGTCGATGTCCTCGATCTTAGGCCATTCCAACTACCTGTACATGTGCAACCTCTGTGGCTAGTCTTATAATTGAGGAGTACTATAATAATGATATGCTCATAGGCAGGGATTCTCATCCGAACACTGGCAACTGTGTGTGTGTGTCAGAGTGTGTGTTGCTGTGTCTGTGAATCCCTGAGTGTGTGGGTGTGTCTGTGTTTGCATGCTGTCATGGCAGTAGGTATTACTGCTTCCCAATGAGAAGCCAATATTTCCACTGGCCTTTACCCTTGTCATCAGGCATACCACTCTTTTACCTCCTCCCCGTTCCAGGTAACTATACCTGTGATGTCACCCACTATGGATGTGATGGATCTGAACACAGTAGCTTACTACACAGCTATCATGCTCTTGGATCATTAGAACATTAAACATAATTGAAACATGGGAGAATATAACTGTGATGTGGAAGCTACAAAGTGCATGCAGGTATTGTCATACTGACCTGTGAGTAGTCAACATGTACATATGGGACACTAACCACAAACATCGACATCCCCCAGCATATGGAGCTACACCTGAAAGAGGAAGGCAGAACATCAAGATCAACTTGCTGTTAGTGTTGTTACACGATACATACTGTCAAACGTACAAAACGCATTATAAAACTACAATACATGGTATGTCTGCTTCCTGTCAACACTACTCAACAATATTCATCTACAGTTGTCTACCTTGTATGTTTACCCTGTACATCAGACCATATGAGCATGTCCCTGCACCGATGGTGTGGATGACAGAGATGCAGCACAGGCATCATCATATGCACAGGGTGATAATATTTGCCAGAGGCCTAGGCTGTGCCATTGGATGACATCATGTGTGTGTGTTAGGGCCTGTGATATCATTGGACATGTGTGGATGTTATGAGTATGTGTGTTGAGGTGCCATACATTTGTTTCCAGTGTGTTTGTGTACATGCACACAGGTCTTGCATGTGGCTGGCCTACACAGGGGTATTACTGACAGCTGCAGACTGTACAAGCAGGTTTCACAGTTCACAGTGTCTGGACATGGCCACGTGACCTGCATCTGTCAGGGGTTTCACAGGCACTACCAGGCAGAGGTCCAGATTGGGTAGTGTCTGATGACACACGTCCACTGGAATCGTGTCCCTGTTGGGACCATCCAGGACCATGTACAGATGGCCTGCTGTGTCCTGGTGGGGACTGCACAGCACCAGCTGCACTGCTGCTGCTACCGCCACTATGGGAGCGGGCATGTGCAGTAGCATGTTCATGGAGAACTTCAACAGGTGATGTAGCTGACCTACGTCCACATGCCCGATGCCTCACTCCCACAAGATGTTCCAACACAGACATTCCATACTCGAGGATTGACATGCCACAGTCAAGGACTTCCATGTCACCCAGTCATCTATCCAAAACATCTGCAAGATGATAGTGAGCATTTGCAAGTGCTTGGATATTGTGTTATAGCAGGTGGCATGCACCTTACACAATTATAGTGGTGGTTAGCATAATACCTGTATTGCACCATTTGTGTTAGTAGCCTATGCCCCATACCTGCAACACAATGCATGCACTTTGCACCATTGCACCACACTGCCATGGTGTTTGCAACATACACCACATGTTAACAGACCATCACTGACATTTGTACATCTGCCACTGATGCTTTGTGTTGGCCACCGCCCTTATGTGTGAGAACATGAGCAGTAGGGTATGTCGACTCCATGCTATGTTTGCCTGAGCCCTAGCTTGCATATCTCCCCCAAATCAGTGCATGTCTGTTCAACATTATTCCGCCTACCCCTGAACTGAGTCTAGACATTGTGCATGTGGCTGTAGACACATGTTTGACATGGCTGTCCCTACTTTGCAATGATGCCACAAACCAGCACATGTTTACAGTACACCAGCCTGCTGTGTGGCGTATGACCTTGCCAATTACATGTAGTACGACATGTTGAATGACATGCATACATGTGTAACACAAAGGTGTCATTTCCAATCTACAGTACGGTAATGGTGTCCCAATGCAGGGACATGTTATACTAACATGGGCCTTCAGCTGAGACAATGTTGTCTGTCCACCCTACAAATATGCAGGGACATACTGCACATTGAGCTGATGTGCATAGCCATTGCAGGGCATCATGTGGCTTCACAATTGCTATACAGTGTGAGCTACTGACACAGTTCATAGCTATGACTATGTTCACATACAATACATATCTAATGTGGAATGTGACCCACGTCACTGAGGTGTATACACACTAAACCCTAATGTGGAATGTGTGTCACAGGTCACAGAAGGGTATATGGATGACACCCATGCACATCTGCAACCATATTACTGATGCCTGGCAACTATGCCCACACATGGCTAACTTACTAGTACTCTATGTCCCACATGCCATCTGTGTAAATCACACACATGAGGTGCAGATATGACAGTAATGTCTGACACCAGCAAGGTGGACACACTGTATCTGTGGCCTGATGTGGTTGTATGTGTATGTTGTGCAACACATGTATGTATTTGGATACTGTATAGGTGAATGCTTTCATGTTGTGACACACTCAAGATGTTCAAGACATGTTATGTTATGCCTACACAAGTTGTGCACAGGCCTGTATGATGTTTAGTGTTTCACATCTGCAATATCACCATTACACAAAGGCCATAGTTGTATTGTGTCGAGCCAATGTACAACAGGGTGTACACACATGTACATCACTTCTACTGTATGTGTTGCTTCATGTCTTTGGCCATCCTCCATGGCCATGTGTACACATCTTCTGTCCAACAGTTGTGATGGCCGTCTTATTTCACATGTCAGTGTTATCCCATACGACATACACCCACAGATGTCATATGCTCCACTGAGGACAGGGTTATGCAGTGGGATGTGAGACATTTTTTGCAGGATAGTTGAGCAGTGTTGCAGTCAGCCCACTACATGTCATGGACATGTCAGATAGCACATGACATTGTATGACATTCATAGCAAGGGTATAATCCACAAGGTTGTATCCTGTGGGCCGGTCATACTCCAGCTCCAACACATTTAGAGTGTGCGCACACATATGCTCTCTGTACAGTACTGTTCATATTCCCAACATGTGTAATGCTGATATGTAGTACCTGTCCCTACAGTGGAACACACCTCCACCATTGTATTCACTGTTGTCCACACATCTGGCAATAACAGTTTGGAAGGTTTAGTGTAGGTGTTTCATATAGTCTTCAATTGTTTCACATGGGTAAACACTGTGATGCATTGCAGGTCTGACCAGTGTCCATTAACAGGACCACCATACAGTATGTGTACATGTGTTATGGCAGATAGCATGCAATTAATATGTTCTGTGCATTATCAAGCCTGGTAAATAATAATCTCACCTGACAAAGGCTGCTGTCACTGCAAAATGCCAGAGGTACCTAAACAGGAGTGTCACAGCAGTAAGATCATTATCCACACCTGTGTGATAGCTACAGGGTGCAATGTCCATGTTAGCACATAAGCCAGTACAATACACTATACTATGGAGTATGCACATCTGTGCATACATAGAATAGCAGACTATAGTATGTGGCATGTGTGCATACATGCCTTGCATATGATGTTACATTACATATTGTACAGTAACACATGTAACTATGTGAAATATAGTTGTGTTATATGTGCAGTAGTGAACTACCAGGCAACTCCAGGCTCAGTGGTTGAGAGACACCCACCTCCACAATACCAGCTAAAGCTTGTGGATGAAGGTCTGCAGGTGTCCCCAGGTTGGCCAGTACCTCCTCGGTATGTGTGAGTGGGGGCTGTGTGACTGGCCCCCCACCTGTTGCACCTTGTTCCCTGGTGATTGCATTAGCACACTGTTTTCCCCATCTTATGAGGTCAGTGTAGTGTCGGTGCACCTGCTGATAGGTGTGATTGTGACTGCCAACATCATTTACCCTCCTGCAGAGTTCCTCCCACAGGGCATCCCGCTGCTGTGCATCCTGTGGCACATAGCTGAAGAGTGTTGTGTAGTTGTCGAGGAGGTATGGGTGAGGACCTCATCCTCCAAGCGGCTGTATGCTGGCAGTCTGCTACGTCGCATACCTGGAAGACATAATGATGGAGACAGGTCACAGTAACTCACAGAGAAGTACAGCAGTACAGCTGAACATACATGTGTATCACATTTATTAAGATTACAAATACATCTTTGCAAATCTACATGACACTAACACCACTGACATGTATAAGTCACACACATTTGAACCTTACTGGTGATGTGATGTTATCACCATATATGTGTGTGTCATGTGATGACATTGCTCATACACCATGTGGATGTTGTCTTGACGTGGGCATGTCTGTTTGCCTGTACTGGTGTCTTTACCTATCAGCACATGTCTGGATGTGTTCATATTAATGCAATCGACCTTAATGCTGTGTATATGTCACATATATAGCCATACATAGACGTTAGGGACAAGACTTGTGGCCCTGCAGACTTCCAAACATGAATGTGTTTTGCCATATACATCTACATGGCACTGTACAGCTGTGTAGCATCCTGCTATGTATTGCCTGTGTTGCACATGTGCAACACATGGGACAATAGCTAGCCTGATGGTATTTGCAGGGTTGGATATCAACTATAGCATTTATGGTCATAGTGATCTAGTAGGCTATATGCTCTGGGCCATTTATGAGCCTAGGCAGCCAGGTTACCTAGCTGTAGGCAACAGACAGGTAAGTTTCAGTGACCAGTCCAAGCAGTGCCACAGAACTGATCCACAGGTTTACTGATATATTTGGCATGTGGTCATCACACCATGTCACAGATGGGGCGATGTGCAGCTTTGCTGGACAGGGATGCATAGCATGGCATGAGTATGTTAAGTGTATAGGACATAGATCTGTCAGGCATGTTGTGATCCTTGTACTAGAAAGGTGGATGTCCATGAAGTATGTGTTTATTTGGGATCAGGATGTGTTAAGTGTAGCATGTCCAACACCTCTGGGTTGGACATGGCTTTATTCAGGGTAGGCTGCATGCTACATAGTGCAGCTAGGGATTGGGAAGGGCAGTGTAGGCCATCTACACATGGGCAATAACCCTTAAAGGAAATATGTAATCTATTATGGGTCACATGGGTGTTGAGTATGGCTGAGCAATTATTTCTAAATTCCTGGATGGCACTCTGTCATGATTAGGGGTGCCACATATGACTACCAGTGTCTGGTCTGGTGAAGTAACTATCAAAGGAAAGAGTACTGTCTAGCTGCATCACAGACACACAGTTGCCATTATGTTGACCGCTGCCTAGGTAGTAGTTCATGGGTACAGGGCTTGTAACATAGGGGGTGACAATGCAATTCTTAGCTGTTAGATTGTGGCCATATGTCACACACCAAACATCTGACACACTAAGGCCCTTCTGTATGTTGAACGCAGCACACATTGAGTCGACTATTGCTCCTAGTTCATAGTCATTTGCAAACATCAATAGGCTGATGCCTTCTGTGGTAGTCTGTGTGGTATAAATAGCAAAGAGGGGGAGTACCAGGAATGAACCCTGTATTACTGTGGCTGGTACAGGTTTGATGTGTGTGTATTAGCCAGACACCTTCTGTAGTGTTGGTTCTGCTAGCAGTCCAGTTGCCAACCTCTCCTGTGACATAGGAATAGACACCTAGTTAACTGAGTGTAGCTGGAACACAATATGGGTGATGGTGTCCTACGGCCTGGCAAGGTCATGATATGCAGTGTGAATCAACCCTACTGTCACCTACATCTGTACAGAGTACATCAAATACATTGATCACAGTTCATGGCCTTACAGACCAGACTCAGCAGGGTAGTTGTGAACTATTTCCCATTATTTGTAACAAGGGTCACTACACATTTGCATAACATGTACACATGCACAGCTGTTATTGCTTGCAAACGATACTAGAGAGGTCAATCCCTGTAACACTAGAGAGGTCCAGCCCTGTAACAAAGGTCACTACACATTTGCATAACATGTACACATGCACAGCTGTTATTGCTCGCAAATGATACTAGAGAGGACCAACCCTGTAAGAAGGGTCACTGCACATTTGCATAACATGCACACATGTACAGCTGTTATTGCTTGCAAATGATAGTAGAGAGGACCGACCCTGTAATAAGGGTCACTGCACATTTGCATAACATGTACACATGCACAACTGCTCTTGCTTGCAAATGATACTAGAGAGGACCCGCCCTGTAAAAAGGGCCATTGCACATTTGCATAACTTGTACACATGCACAGCTCTTATTGCTTGCAAACAATACTAGAGAGGTGGATATTACATGTGATATGTGCATGGATAGTTACCTGGCTCTTCCAGTTATCTTTGCTATCATGCTGCTAAACTGTCAGATGACTACAAATGATATGTAGCCTGTTATTGAGTATTGTAATTGCCAATAGACATAATTACTGTTTGCATAACATAACAGAACTGCTATGTAGAACAGAATACAGATCTGCCTAAAATACTGTACATTACACAGTTATTGGCACAGTATCCCACAATGCACATCATATTTACATGGTAAGCCCACCTTTAACATGTTCATCTTACTTATACACCCATACATATGCCGGCTGTTACAATATATCGACATATACTATCCCCTGTTATAGCACATACTTGTTGGACCAATCCTGACACTGACACTGACACTGACAGTGGTTGGAAGCAAATTGGTGGGTTCCAAGCTCATATCATACCTTGTGGTGTATGCAGAGTTTGCCGTGTGACCTACAGCAGTACACACATAGAATACTACAAGCATTACTACTTCTCAACAATACATCACTACAGGATAGCTATTTCCACTATATGCACTGATTACACTGTAGTTCTTACGGTACAGGTACTACATACACAGACATACTACATGTTATACATACCTTCTTAGTAATCGGAGGTGTTATTGACTAGGATGATACTCATTTTTGGTTCGTCTTTCAGTGTTTTGTAATGTTCTACAGGTAGATAGAGATGGTTTGAATGTGTGACAAGGCAACCTTTTATAGTTACAGATCAGTAACATGCTATCCCAATAACTAATTGGTGTTCTTAAGTAGCTAATTACTTGCACATCAGCTGCGCTGCTATTGCCTTAGCCAATACCATGGCTACAGTGGAGTGTAACTGAGTACTCCACTTGGGCATTGCCCTTTGCCTTACTTGTGAGGAAGACAGTATGGAAGTGTTGTTTGGAATCTATTGCAACAGCTGTATGGAGACGAACAATAACATATTGTGTGTAATGCTTAGAGGATCTGGTCTAAATGTGAGTACTGCTGTTATAGTTTCAA
>NC_056732.1:244572251-244582251 GCF_019279795.1 Protopterus annectens | reverse complement strand
ATTTACAAATGCAGTCTATAAGCACCTACACGGATGTATGGATCATGCCATCACTGGTAAACCAAGACTCACTCCTCCTAGACAAGGACACCGGTCTGGTGGACCTCTGCAATAAACAGACTATACTACAGAAGCAGGACAGTGTTCCAGACAAACAGCAAATCCCACAAAGGGCAAACATCCATGACCACTATTAGTATGATACATAGGTCCCTCATGACATCATCCAAGGCTAACATCAGCAGGAGAATACGCAAGGATTTGAAAGATAACCACAATGCCTTCTTTGGCTATGTCAAGGATCTATGTGGTGACACACAGATTTGCACTGTGCCAGTGAAATATAGCACAAAATATGCTGACCCTACTGATGTCGGCAACATCCCTGCAGATACATTCAATGCATACTTCACCCCCTAAAGAGCCCACAACACTACCCGAAAGGTACAGTATCCCACACATCAGAGACACACAGGTGAAAATGGCCCTCTCTAACAGCAGAACACAGTGTCAATGGAGGCAGATGTTGTCCCAGGCTGCATCTTGCAAACTGTATAAGACAACCTGCCCCCCCCCACCCAATTAAGCTTTCCTACCTCAGCCTCTCCACAGGCTACATGCCCATACAATGGTGCATGGCAATGGTTATTCCACTACATCAAGGTGAAATCACAACTGACCATGTTAACTACCACCCCCATATGGCTGACTAGCCTGGTCTGCAATGGTATGGTTCACATCCTCATGGCACTCATTAACAAAGACATTGGTAACCTCCGAATACATGACCCAACCCAGGTCCAGCTTGGTTGAGTGCAGTTCATGCCTACTGAACCTGTTTGACGTCTTAGATACAGTCACCAAGACATTAGATGACGGGGGAGGTGGTTCACACATACTACCTGGACCTCGCCAAGGCTTTTGACACCATGCCCCACTCAGGTATTATTGATAAACACATCAGCCGGTTGATACACCAATACATCACAGGTTGGGTTGCCAATGGGCTTACACACAGAGCCCACATGGTACGACTAGCAGTCTCCAGGTCCAACTTTTGACCAGTCATGACTGGTGTCCCACAGGACTGGGAGCCCTACTGTTTGGCATATACATCTCAGAGGTACAGGCAAACACAGGTGAACTATGGCAGACAATGTTTGGCAATGACTGCGAACTGGGAGCCATGATTGATAGTCCAGCTGACGACATCCCTCAAGGGGCCTCACAGAGAACATCACAGGGTGTCAACATCACAGCCTCCAGCTAAATGCCACTAACTGCATGGTCATTCCATTGTGGAATTGGCACCCACGTATTAACGCATAAGTGGCAGCCACTTTAATATGGACGAGGTAATGGGGTATCTGGGGACTAAGGTAGATAGTGATCTCCCCTTTGACAATCATATCTCCACAGTAGTTAGGACATCCTTCTATGTAGGCCATCTGATTACTAAAGGATTTCCATCTAGACATACTGGGGTTATAGTGCCCCTTTACTCATCACTCATCAGTCCCATCATAGGATATAATAACTCATGTGGGATGTACCTCAGAAGACACTTCCAACAGATGGGAGATCCACAAATGTACCTCGCCAAGGGGAATACTGGCCTCCAACATATGACCCATGCAGCTAGACTGAATAAACTTCTGCTTTACTCAGTGACATTTCGTTTACCCAGAGATGATCTCCACTGGCCAACACAGCCATGTCAAACTCAGGCCTGATGGATATGCTCCACCTATGGGAATCCATGTCACAGTGAGCCACACATTGTAGTGAGCTGAACCTTGCCACAACAATAACTGGAAGATGCTGGAGGGAGAGCTTCCTGTCACAGACACTCTCCATACTTTGGAACAACATACCTAACTACATTATACAGAGCCCCTCACTAACACTCTGCAAGAGAAACCTTGAAGAGTGGATGGGGAACAGTAGATGCACCCCAGGGATCCCACCATTGGCTCTGCTCCACAGAGGGACAGTTAATGAATCAATGGGGTGACAAAAGCTGACACATTTTGGCTAGGCTTATGAATGGCCTCTGGCAGATGGCCAAGTACCTACCTATTAATCTATACATACAGTATCTGCATATGCTGATAGCTTAATTTACTGTTCAGGTGTTGACTTACCTTGTGCCAATGGTAGTTGTGTGTGCAATAGTTTAGGGCTGCCTATGTTGGATGCACACAGTAGACTGCCTATACATGACAATTTACAGGTAGTCTTGTGTGTGTGCCATCCATTTTACTGTGTGGGCAGGTGGAGAAAGGTGTCAGTCCCTAGATGCCTACACTGTCAGTGTGTGTGCTATATATTCCCTCTTTGCCAAGGCATGGGCATACTGGGCATGCCTCCGTCTGCCTACTGGGGCTGGCTCAGGGTGTTCGTGGTCTGAGTACCTCTGTGCCTGTGGGGCCTTGGCAATGATGGTGGGCTGTGAGGGCCTTCACCATTCTGTCCCTGCTACAGCTGCTTCCGCAGGATCATATTGTGTAGCATGGCACACACTATGAAGATGTGGGCACATGTGCCTGGAGAGTACTGCAAGGCTCCACCAGATATGTCCAAGCAATGGAACCGTGATTTCAGCATCCCAAACACACTCTCTATGATGATTCTGGTTTGTGCGTGTGCCTCATTATGGGGTTCCTGCATGGGTGTGTGTGCATTTCTGATGGGAGTCATCATCCATAGTTCCAGTGCATAGCCAGCATCCCCCACCAGGTGGCCATTTGGGATGTCCTCCCTGGCAAATAACTGATACCGCTGTGAGGCATGCCAGATGTGGGAGTCATGATAGCTTCCTGGGCTGCCAGCACACACATCCATGATAATGCCCTGGGCATTGCACATGACTTGGCAGTTGATAGAGGGGTATCCCTTGCGGTGTATGTAGTGCCTACCCTGCTCACTGGGTGGTGACTTGATGTGTATGTGCGTGCAGTCTATTGCACCCAGTACCTCCGGGTATTCTGCCACACGGTGGAAGAGACGCATATTGGTGGCCAACACCTCCTGCGTTCGGGGGCAGTATATGTGCTCATTGGCATGTGGTAACATGGCATCCAGGAACTGGTGTAGTACCCTGGATGCTGATGCCTGTGCGATCCCCATGATATCCCCAGTTTGTCTTTGAAAGGTACCCGTAGCTAGTATTCTCAGGCTTACACATACCTTCGTATCCACTGGGATGGGTTCCCCTCTGTTTGTTCTGGCTCTGAAGCATGGCTGGCACAGCTCTACAAGTTGCTGTAGGATGTCCCTGTCCACCCTGTAACTCTCTACTATCTCCAGATCATGTAGCCCCTGGTAGGTTACCCTGGGTCTGAACACTCTCCTCCTCCTCTGGTACCTGAGGTGGTCATGTGCATCATCCTCCACACCACCTTCAGTCTCCAACACGTGCTGGTGGATCAAATCTATGGCCCCTAACATGTACATAATAAAAGTTCCCCATCTGTATACACCACTGGTGCAGAGTGTATGGGAATACACAAATGTGTGTGAGGTGCTTTCACACTTTATAGTATTGTGCTATGGATGCTGCTGATGTCAGTGGGTGTGTATGAGCTATTCCAGCTGCAGTGTACCTTAATTATGGGTTTTGCAATGAGTACTGCAAGTGTGGGGCCATTTCTGTGGAGATCTACTTGCCTGCCTTGATTAATCTGTTGCCCTTTAATTCACTTTTAGACCTGGATCCCCTCCCATTATCAGGCATGCATCCACCTGCCGTCTTTCTTGTTTTGCACTTTCCCTACCCAGTCATGGCAAAATGTGCCTTGTAGATGATATACTGCAAATCAGCTTTGTTCTGCTTTGACACTTTACTGTTTTCTTTGCAGTACAGCCCTCCCTTTCCTGTTCTGGGTAGGTAGCTGCTTGCAGCCTTGTTAGCTGTTGTCAATGGCCCACTGTAGGCTCCTAGGTGTTAATTAGTCATTTGTACTCCAATTTCACTGCTGCAGCATTTCATTTCTTTTCTATATCCTTCCTGTTTCAGCTGCAGTGCGGTACACGACAACCACACGGGTTTGCGCCAGATTTTCATCTCTGTTCACATGCACACAGTTACCTTGTGTACTCTCAGCTACATAGCAATGGCCAATTCAACACACCCCTATCCTGCAGCTTTGCCTAGCTAGGGGCAAACTGGTTTAGCAATGCTCCAATGTGCTTATAACAATGGCGATACACCCGTCTCTTGATGTCATCTTTATCTCAAGGGCACACCATGGTGTTATAACGCTACACTGTGAGGTGCATCCTTACACCAGCAGGGAATCTGCGATTCACTATTACTCCTTTCATTTGCATGGCATTGCCTACTAATTTCTAGCTACTGCGCATAACACTGTCACTGCCCCTTAGCAACCCTTGGTATGGTGTAACATGCCTAGCATTGACTATTATGGGGAGATCGTGATATGTGTTTCATTGCGGTTGTATTCTATATTTTTATATATTCCTTGCAATCCCCTTTGTGCACCTCTGCCCTGTGCTTCCACGTCATGATAGTGCGAATATATATATTAAATGTTAATTTTATATTTTGTTCATTTTTTATGCCAATGGCTATATATTTAGCCATTGGCATATATTAACAATATAATACATGTGTTTGGTTGGCTGTCATGGCTCTGATTTTATGTTTGTAAAAATATAAACTGTTTTCTACGGTTTACATTTCTGCATGCTTACACTATGCCTGCACACTTCCTGAATCACTACATACCTTCATTTGCATGCTACACTGCTGCACATGGGGTAATTAGCATACAAGGCTTGGGAGTGGGGCGGCCATAGCGTACGGGGGTACTGCATGTGAAACAGCTCGCACCTGAATCGCTCGGTGGCCATATTTGGTGTTAGAACGCCGACGCTACGCCTGCACCTGGCGCAAGCTTCATGAATCCCAGAGATGGCCGAGCTCATTGAGTATGTGTTCCAGGCAGGTATGTCCCTAGCCTTGAACAACATACTACCCTCACCTAGAATGATGTCACAGTATAAACAAAAAAATGGTTGATTTCAATAATTGACTTAGTTTTTGGTGTCATTCCAAGGGGATCCAGTTCTTGTCTGCTTGGGAACCCATGGTCGACAAACCTTGCTGCTTTGCCAGAGACTGTTTGCACACCTAGGCTTTCAGCTGCTAGCAAAGGCTCTTGCCTCCCCCAAGTGCCTTTCTTAGACAAGGTCTCAAAAACAACATTACTGATGTGAAATTAACCAATCAAAACAAAATAAGGGTCATGCTGATAAATGCTAGAAGCTTAAACCAAAAACTCCACTCACTGGAAGCACTTCTTTCACTAGAAGATGTAGATGTCTGTGCAGTCACAGAAACCTGGTTTAAGGCCTCAGAGAGCACTTCGCCCTGTGGCTAGTATGCCTTCCACACCTTTAGACTGTAAATGAACATGTGAAACCAAAGGAGTCGGTGTTTCAATCCATATTAGAGATAAATTTACCTCACATCTAGTTCGACTGGATAACTCCATGGAGTTAATCTAGGTCCAGGTTATGATGGTTAAGACCCCCTTACAAGTCCTAGCCAGTTATAGATCCCCCTCCATGGGTCAAGCTTACTTATCCAAACTGAAGACAATCCAATTTGTACCGAACACACTGGTTATGGGAGATTTTAATTATCCCACAATCAAATGGGAAACATACTCTAGCCCTAACTTGCTAGCACAAAAGTTCCTTGACTTTGTGACTTCAGATGCTCTGTAGCAAATTGTTCATACCATGACAAGAGGAACAAACATTCTAGATCTGGTCCTCACCAACATGTAAAACAGATGCATTGCTGTAACTGTTGGACCCTCATTAGTTAAAACTGACAACAAATCAGTCACCTTCGGACTGACACTAACACCAGAATTCACAAAGAGGGAAATCAGACTAAAAAACTTCACTAAGTCAAACTATATCCTCCTAGGTGAGGATATAAATGTATTTCGAGCCCCACCCTAAGCTTAAAGTAGTAACCATGCCAAGCTTACACTAAAAGCTCTGTACAATCACTTGCCTAAGTCTATAATCTCAGCTGTACCAGATAGAATCAAAGCCAGAGCCCCAAGTAAAATCAAGCTGTAATGGCTGACTTCCAGCATTAACAAACTACAATAAACGCAAAAAGTTGCTGTTCAAGAAAACAAACACAAGGACCCAACAATGGAAAGCAGCCTCCTCAGCCTTAACATAAAAATAAGACAACTTGTCAAAGAGCTCCTTTGAGAGAAACCTAGCAAGTACTGTCAAGGATAACCATGAGGCCTTTTACAGCCATGTACCTAACCTAAAGGGGAGGACCCAAGCATGTGCAGAACTGGTGGCCAATGGTATCACTCGCACTGACACAAGAGAGATAGTGAACCTGCTAGTGGATAGGTTTGGTGAAAATTTCACTCCCTTATCCTCTCCTAACTTACAACAAACCATCCCTCAAACTTATCCCCCACCTTACATATCTGAAGAGCAGGTTATCAAAGCCCTGTCCATGGCAAAGAACACAGCCTCTATGGGTCCAGATGACATCCCAGGCTGTCTTTTAAACAGGCTAAAACATGAACTAGCATCACATAAAACACTTAAAAAACACCCAAAGTGTGTATACAAACTCAGAAAATAAAAAAGAAAAAATGACCACTGCCGAAGTACAAGCAAGACAGTATTTATTAAAACTAAGCACTTTCACCCAACTTTGCACTGGGCTTCATCAGAGTAAAACAATATTCTGTAATGGCCCATTTGAATATAATTTAGTTATATGACCAACTCAATTAAAAAATACTCTAAACTTATTTGTCCACATATTTAACTTTACAAAATGTACAAATCCTATGTTAACAATTTAAAACGTTAAAAACATTGACCAAAACCCAAAAGCAATTATTTTTATACTTGTCATATAGACTGGAGAGCTTTATAACACATATATTCTACCTGCTTATAACATAGCATTCTACCTATTATTGCAGCCCCAATGTGAATGTAAATATAAATGCCCTCCCCCTCCCTAAACACACAAAACCAAATTCCTTAATACACACATATAAAATCAGAAAACTTTAAAGCTTCGCAGATCTAAGTTTCAGAACACACCTGTGGGAACAATTCTCATTAAGCCCTGGTTTTTCAGTGGCATTTAACTTCAGCTGCCATTCCAGCTCTAGTTTTTCTAGGTGTGTTTTTATGTCAACTCCTCTATGTGATGGAACTATATGATCAATCACAAAGAACATAAATTTCTTAAAAGTTTTCACAAGCCAGGCTGTGTCCAAATAATGCATTCTCATTCTTTCTATTTTTGATGTCTCTTACATGTTCAGCTATTCTTTCCAACTTCCTAGTGGTTTACCCACATAGAAAGCTGAGCATGATGCATGTAGCAAATGTAAACCACCATTGTTGTGTTACAATTACAATTGCCTGGACATGATATACTACCATTGTAGCTTTCCATGTCCACATATGGGTCATCATTAATCTATTTGCAATACCTGCACGTTACATTCCCACATCTTTGAATGATGTCTGTTCCTATTTCCTTCCATGTTGTTTTACAAATAATTTGTAACATTTCAGCCTTTACTATATGGTATTTTAAGCCCTTGGCCCACTATCTTTTTATGTCTTTATCAAAAAGTAGTTCTCAGTTCTTGCTCAAAATTTCCCTCATGCACTCTGTCTCCTGGTTATATGGTAATACTAAATTCCTCTCATATTGATTTTCTATTTTCTGGATTGTAACTGACCCCAGTGAAGTGTTAAGTATTGGCATAAACCAATCTTTTTTGTTTTCCAAGACTTCCTTTCTAACTTTTAACAACAGTCTAAAGGGATATCCTCTTTTTCTAAACATCCCAGGAAAATCAATTCGTGGAGTTCATTTTCAAATTTCAAGTTGTCACTCACTAACCTGAAGCCCTCACCATCTGTCCTTTGACCACACTCTTTATTGGTGTGGTGGGTGACAGCTGTTATAATCCAAAAGGGAGTTTGAGTAGGTATCTTCTCTATATAATGTTGATTCTATTCTACCAGTCACATCATTTTTATATAATGTGCAAAAAGTTGATAGTTTGTTGGTTCATTGTCAAGGTAAATTTCAAGAACCCTGTAGTACTGTTCAAAAACTGGATGAAGGAACTCATCTCTTCCAGACTTTCCTTCCATAAAAGTAGTATATCATCCAAAAATCTGCACTATACTATTACCTTGTCCATAAATGCGACTGGAATACATATTTACTCTCCCATTCAGCAAGGACTAGGTTTGCATAAATGGGAGCACTCCCATTGCTACTCCCATAATTTGATGAAAGTAGCCACCCTCAAATTAAAGAAAGTTGTTATCTAACACCAATTCAATAAGTTCTGTGAGTAAGTTATGTTTCACAGTGTACATACCTTCTACACCTATGAGAGCTTCTACAAATAATTCTATTCCCTCCTTATGTGGGATTACTGAGAATAGATTAATTACATCTATGGTAACAAGTGAAAAATCTATGTCAAGAGTCAAGTCTCTCAAAGCTTCTAAGCAGTGCCAGGAGTCTCTTAAAATTTGCTTCTTACTCTGTAGCACTTTTTTACACTGACCATGGAGCTGGATGTGGCAGAGTTAAAGATGTTAAGATTTGCACTGGGTGTGATGAGGGTGGACAAGATTAGGAATAAGTATATTAGAGGGTCAGTCCAGGTTGGAAGGTTTGGAGACAAAGCCAGAGAGGCAAGATTATGTTGGTTTGGACATGTGCTGAGGAGGGATGCTGAGTATATTGGGAAAAAGATGCTAAAGTTGACTATTGCTCCTAGTTCATAGTCATTTGCAAACATCAATAGGCTGATGCCTTTTGTGTTAGTCTGTGTGGTATAAATAGCAAAGAGGGGGAGTACCAGGAATGAACCCTGTATTACTGTGGCTGGTACAGGTTTGATGTGCGTGTATTAGTCAGACACCTTCTGTAGTGTTGGTTCTGCTAGCAGTCCAGTTGCCAACCACTCCTGTGACATAGGAATAGACACCTAGTTAACTGAGTGTAGCTGGAACACAATATGGGTGATGGTGTCCTACGGCCTGGCAAGGTCATGATATGCAGTGTGAATCAACCCTACTGTCACCTACATCTGTACAGAGTACATCAAATACGTTGATCACAGTTCATGGCCTTACAGACCAGACTCAGCAGGGAAGTTGTGAACTATTTCCCATTATTTGTAACAAGGGTCACTACACATTTGCATAACATGTACACATGCACAGCTGTTATTGCTTGCAAACGATACTAGAGAGGTCAATCCCTGTAACAAGGGTCACTACACATTTGCATAACATGTACACATGCACAGCTGTTATTGCTTGCAAACGATACTAGAGAGGTCCAGCCCTGTAACAAAGGTCACTACACATTTGCATAACATGTACACATGCACAGCTGTTATTGCTCGCAAACGATACTAGAGAGGACCAACCCTGTAACAAGGGTCACTGCACATTTGCATAACATGTACACATGTACAGCTGTTATTGCTTGCAAACAATAGTAATGAGGACCAACCCTGTAACAAGGGTCACTGCACATTTGCATAACATGTACACATGCACAACTGCTCTTGCTTGCAAATGATACTAGAGAGGACCCGCCCTGTAAAAAGGGTCATTACACATTTGCATAACTTGTACACATGCACAGCTCTTATTGCTTGCAAACAATACTAGAGAGGTGGATATTACATGTGATATGTGCATGGATAGTTACCTGGCTCTTCCAGTTATCTTTGCTATCATGCTGCTAAACTGTCAGATGACTACAAATGATATGTATCCTGTTATTGAGTATTGTAATTGCCAATAGACATAATTACTGTTTGCATAACATAACAGAACTGCTATGTAGAACAGAATACAGATCTGCCTAAAATACTGTACATTACACAGTTATTGGCACAGTACCCCACAATGCACATCATAT